>NW_027418129.1:0-60846 GCF_009905375.1 Apium graveolens
TACCTAAGGATTTTAAATCAATCATCAATATATTCAAGCAAAGATTTCATCTTTTTAACTATATTCACACAAGAATTTGCCATATAGAGAGTAAGTTAAGAGAATGACAACCACAAGGCATGTAATAAGCTCTAGGATTAACATCAAGTAATATTTTTTGAACATCTTGGTGTTTCCCCCTCATATTAGAACCATTATCGTATCTTTGTCCCTCACATCATTGATATTTAAATCAAGAGATTTAACAGCATTTTCTAACTCACCAAACAGGCCCAACCCGGAAGTATTTTCCACATTTAAAAACTCTAGGAAATACTCTTCAATTTTTACAAGAGATCACAACATCACACACATCAACACATCTAATCACCAAAGTCATTTGTTCCATACGATTGCATTAGGAGTGTAATCAAGAATCACTAAAAAATATTTACCTTCTTTGATTTTCTTTAATATTACACTCTTTACACTCGAAACCAACATTACTATCAAATCATTTTGTACTTTCTAACTAAGATAATGATAGTGAATGTCCTTATCTTGAATGAGTCTGAAATGGTGCTTCATTGTTTGATCAAACTCAGCTATTGAATCAAGAAAACCCAAAAAAATACCATTTAAATCTTCAAATATTTTTTCATTTTTCCCACGAAAATGCCAGATTATTCATCGCAGCTTAACAATAGCACTTATTCTGATCATAAACTGCATCCAATGTTCAGTATCTTTTTTAATTTGCTCTTGCAATTCTTTATCAATGGTTTGATTTGTTTTCAATATAACTTAGAGTTCAGTCCATGCCCTAAGGTTGGTAGGATGTTCAAGACTATCGTCGTGTTGCTTAAGCTTTTCACCTAAATGTACCCAATCATCTACTTTAACACTTGCTAAATTATTTTTAGAACTAGCATTTTTTACCACTTTACAACAAAAGAAGAATACTTCATTCAATTCTTTTAGGTAAACTAACCATTTTCTTTCGAAAAGTTCACCATTTCTTAATTTTTGATCAGAATAATAGGTTGAAAACCCCCTACTACGTTTATCATTGGGAAATATAATCATATTTTCCTTAATAGGGCCCTTTTCAACTAGCAAATCCCTCATTTTACTATTTAATCCATCCCATACCCGAGAATCATACATATTCAAAGTTAGTGGACCAAACTCTTTAGGACTAATGTATTCCCTATTTTCAATAACCACACTTTCAATCATTTCGGTTTCTTGTTCAGTTATCTCGTTCTCACACTCTTCGTCAATTACATCGTGTTCTTGTGTAAAAGTATTATGAACCTGAGACACCACTTTTTCGACAATTTCATACTCTTCTTTTTTAATCATATCAAGTTGTTAGGCTTTCTTCCAAAAAAATTCAAGAGATCCCTTTAGTGTCTTAATTTTTTCTTCCTCTTCCTTTTTCTTTTTATTTTGTCATTACCAGGTGTATACTTTTTAGTAAACATATTTTGCACTAAAGCAGCTAGCAGATTTTGCAGTAAAGCAATAGGCGCGAGACTTATGAGAAAATGAAACCTGGATAGATGAACTAACAAGTACCGAAGTAGTGAAGCAAGAGCCTGATCTTCAATTCTAAATTAACAACAATGATCAAGTCTGAACTCAAGTCCAACACTGAAAAAAATTGTAAAAACTATTTAAATGAAATAATAGATTAATGATTATAATTCATAAACCAATCAAATTAACTCAAAATTATAACTCAAATATTAAATATAATTAAAGAATTACAATTTTATAAAATTCAACAAATTATAAAAAGTATAAAGAACATGTAACTATGTAGCATCTGATTAGGGATAGAGAAACAAGTAGGTGCTACAGTTTTGGTATAGTATATAAATAACTAAAATAAAAGATTGAAATTACCTTTATAATTTAATCCCTAAATTGGAACATGAAAGACAACTATGGAGTCAATTGATTTTTAATATGATAATATCCACCATTGTGATGATTGCTGTAGTGATGCTTCGAGAAATTGAAGATGAATGGGCTAAAAAAAGGCCCTAAAATTCTATACAAATACAGATATATACTTAAACATATATTGGGCTAAAAAAAATGTTGGGCCCCTGGATTCAGTGGGCCCAGTGCAGGAGCACTGGTAGCACTCGTTCAGAGCTGGCACTGAAAGGAATTAAAAACTAAGGGTTGTACTCCGCGTGCACAATCTGGAGGTTCGAGTCATATGGATAATTTTGACAAGGATAATAAAGTTCATGATTACGCTGATTTGTGTTAGATGCAGACATTCCTCACGTATACCTCTATTTATAGGATATATTCTCAAATATGATTATAATCTTTTGTTCTATATTTTGTCATCGATAATATTTAAAAATACAGGGAAAAAATGCTTGCTATTTGTACGTGGATACGGGACGTAGATATACGTGGGGAGAGGGATCTTACAAATGTTCTGAATGATAGAATTTTTCATGGTATTCCACTTGAAGAAGGATATGTGAGGGCCCAATTTGAAGTGGCGGAAAAGAAGGAGTTCAATACTAAGCTTCCGAGACCTTGTGACGAGGTTAGCCTTGTTGTGAAGTGCCTGGGTATTTTTTGGCTTGGCCCCGAAAATTGGTTTCAATGAAACTTGAGGTTAAATCTCTAATTTTTAGTTATCAATATGATTTGTCTATTTTGCAAAAAAATATTATTTACTTTCTGATTGTTTGATTGTTTTCCTGTTTCTTAGACATCTCTGAGTACTGTGAACAAGAAAAATTGTAAGAATGCCATAGGCCAAAAAAAATTTGAAGATAAAGTGAATCAGAAGCATGCAGATAGAAAGAAGGAGAAAGCAAGCGAGTCCATTATTCATGTATCTTCAAGACAATTTGGTTATCCTCTTCTAGAAGATGTATGTCATGGAGTGTTGGAGTTTATTCGTCTTGCTATCATGTTCGATCGTATTACTGATATACAGGTTGAAATGGGACCTTATTGGGATGTCGACCCGTGGATCGAGCATATTAATAAAGAAAATATTTTAGAGATTCTAAATGCTTAATGGCTAAGCGCTTCCACCCTCTTCTTTTATATTATGTAATATGAGTACAAATCAAATTTCATAAATTGACAACAAATTTCTAATCGCGGGTCTTCTTTGTTTAAAATGTATTTGTTGAGGTATTTTTATCAAAAAATCTCGACATGGCAACAAAATTCTCTTTTGTATCATCTCATCAGGTGTATCACTTATGGGATAACCCTAATACATTCTTGGCGAAAAGTTTGTTGTGACATGTTGACAAACACCACCTGATTTTTGTGCCTTATAACATTTCGTAATGTTAGATATATTTGATAATGTCATGTCTAATGTGATTTATGTTTAGTTTTCAGATCTTACTTAAACAGGACAAATCAGTACTTAACTGGAAATCAGTACTTATACTGAAGTCAGAACTTAAGTTATCAGGAGATATTTATCAGAAGATAATATCAGGACTTAAAGGAGACTTTCAGATAAGGAAGGCGACTGATTGAAAGGAAAGAAGATCAAGACAAACGCAAAAAGAGATATTCATGAAGAAGGAATTCTATGAAGAATAGAATACTTGGAAGAAAAGATATCTGATTGATATATTTTAGGAAGCAGAATTATATTCCATATCAATTAGCGATTATCTTGTAACTGTATAGTATATAAACACAGACATAGGGTTTACACTATAAGTGTTATCATTATCGAGAATAATATTCATTGTAACCCTAGCAGCTCTCGTGATATTTGTTCATCACTGAGAGAGGACAGTTCCATATTGTAACAGAGTTTATAATATTGAATAAAGTCTATTTTCTGTTACTTGAGTTCTTTAATTTGATTTGATTGTGATAAACACTGTATTCAACCCCCTTCTACAGTGTGTGTGACCTAAGAAGTGGTATCAGAGCAGATCTGTTAACACACAAACAGTTTAAGATCCAAAAACAATCATGTCTGAAGAAGAAACTCCAACCAAGCCCACCAAAACTGAAGAACCTTCAAAGACTCAAATTCATAGTCGATATGAGACTGTTAGAGTTCCCATACTGAAACCATCTGAATATTCCATATGGAAGGTGAGGATGTCTATGTTTCTGGAAGCTACTGATCCAGAATACCTTGACAGAATCAATGAAGGACCACACAAGCCAACCAAACTCGCTGTTGTAGTTGCAGGTTAATGAGCAAAGTATGTACCAAAGGAGAAGAGTGATTACACTGCTGAAGATATCGCATCAATTGCTAAGGATGCTAAGGTACGACACTTGCTCCATAGTGCCATTGATAATGTAATGTCAAACAGGGTAATTAACTGCAAGACTGCAAAGGAGATATGGGATGCCTTGGAGACAAGATGCCAGGGAACTGATTCAATTAAGAAGAACAGGAATACTATACTCACTTAAGAGTATGAACACTTTGACTCAAAGTCTAATGAGTCATTAACTGGTTTATATGACAGATTTATCAAACTCTTAAATGATTTATCACTAGTTGACAAGGAATATTATCTTGAGGATTCAAATCTTAAATTCTTGTTCGCACTTCCTGAAAGATGGGATTTGAAGGCCACCACTATAAGAGACAACTATAATCTTGAAGAAACAACTCTTGATGAAATTTATGGGATGCTCAAGACTCATGAACTTGAGATGGAACAAAGAAGCAAGAGGAAAGGAGGAAAGTCAAGGATAGTTGCTCTTAAGGCTGAGGAGGAATCTCCAAAAACAACTACCTCAAGGAAAGGCAAGGGACAAGCTCTTATCACAAAGTCTAATAATGAGTTATCAAGTTCTGATAGTGATGATAACTCAGAAACTGAAAGATTGCCTGAGATGGATGATGATGAAGAGATGATGAAGTTGTGTGCTCTTATGGTGAAAGGAATCACAAGAATTGCGTACAAAAAATTCAAGAAGGGAAAGAAATTTTCCAGGAAAGGCGCAAGTTCTGATAAGAAGATTTTCAGAAAATATGAAGGCAAAGGAGGGAAGTCTGACAGAGGAGATTACACAAATGTCAAATGCTACAACTGTGGTGAGAAAGGCCACATATCTCCTGATTGCAAGAAATTGAAAATTGACAAAGGCAAGGCTCTTGTCATAAAGAAGAAAAGCTGGACAAATACTTTAGATTCTAAAAGTGAGGAAAACTATGCCTTGATGGCAAATGCTGATAGCAGTTCTGATGCTGCTGAGTTAAAGGTACCTCAAACTACTTATGCCTTTCATACTGATGATATTAATGAGTTGAGAAGATATCTTAAAACCATGTTTATTAGTTATAGAGATCACACTTTAACATGTGAAAGATTAACTTCTTAAAATCTTGCTTGTTAAAAGAGGAATGATTATTTAGAAAAAGAGTTAGTCATGTTCCATCAAACTCAGAAAGATAGAGATGATGCTTTTTATGTTAGGGATGAAGTACTTAAAATGAATGAATCTCTAAAAACTGAGTTAGAAATGGAAAGAGAGATTATCAGAACTTGGACTAACTCTGGAAGAACAACTCATAATTTGTTAAGTAGTGGAAACTGGAAAGAGGGCTTAGGTTATGGAGATGATAAGAATGATAAAGGAACTGTAGAAATTGAGCCTATAGTTGTTAAACAAAAGCCAAAGTTGAAACCTGTTAAGTTTGTAGTTTTAAAGTCTGATACTGATAATCAGGAAGTTAAAGAGGAATTAACTTCTGGAAAACTAAAACAGGAAAAGCCAACTGAAGTTAACGTAGGCTTAATGACAAAGAAGCAGCTTAAGCATAAGCTGAAAGATGTTAAGAATGTAAACAAGGTAAAGTCACCTAGGAAAAATAGGAATGGAAAGGAAGGTGTGAATAAAAGTAATGATTACAAGGATGTTCCTAATGCTCCTAGAAAAACATGTCATAATTATGGAAGTTCTTACCATCTAGCTTCTTTTTGCAGGAAGAATAAGAACATAAACTCCTTACCTTCAAATTCAGGAGTTAAGAGTCAGTATGTTAGATATAGGCCACAAAATCCTTGTTTTCATTGTGGTAGTTTATGGCATTCCATTTATACTTGTAAGGAATATCATAGTTTATACTATAATTATTATCAAATAAAACCTTCTTTAAAGAAAGTTAGCATTGTTCCTTCCAGTGTAAGTACTGATACAAAGTCTGATAGTGTAAATGCTGATAAGAAAAATGTTAACATAAACTCGGATGCTAAATCCGCTGCAAATGTTAACAAACTTAATAAGGCCAAAGGATCCAAGCAAGTCTGGGTCCTTAAAACTAATCATTAATGGTCTTTATGATTGCAGGGCAATAGGAAAAACATCCTAGTTCTGGATATTGGATGTTAAGGATATATGACTGGAAATAAAGCCCTATTATCAGACTTTGTGGAGAAAGCTGGCCCAAGTGTTTCTTATGGAGATGGCAACATTAGAAAAACCTTGGGATATGACAATATCAATCTGGGAAATGTCATCATTGAAAAAGTAGCTCTGGTCTCAGGACTTAAACACAATCTTCTGAGTGTTAGTCAAATCTGTGACAGAGGTTATCATGTGGATTTCTTTGAAGAACACTGTGAAGTTGTAAGCAAATCTACAGGCAAAGTTGTTCTGAAAGGATACAGTCATGGTAACATTTATGAAGCCAAGCTTTCAACAAGTACTGATGGTTCTGCAATCTGTCTGATAAGTAGAGCATCAATTGAACAAAGCTGGAATTGGCACAAGAAACTCTCTCATTTAAATTTCAACAATGTAAATGAACTAGTCAAGAAAGATCTTGTGAGAGGACTGCCAAAATAAGTATTTGCTCCTGATGGCCTTTGCAATTCATGTCAGAAGGCTAAACAAAGAAAATCTTCATTCAAGAGCAAGACTGAATCATCAATTCTTGAGCCTTATCACCTACTACATGTTGATCTATTTGGTCCAGTGAATGTCATGTCTATTGCAAAGAAGAAATATGCTATGGTCATAGTGTATGAGTTCACCAGATACACATGGGTGTATTTCTTGCACATAAAAAGTGAAATTGCATTTATCTTGATTGATCATGTCAAGCAATTGGATAAATTGGTCAAAGATTCTGTGAAGATCATAAGAAGTGATAATGGCATTGAGTTCAAGAATTTGATCATGGAAGAGTTCTACGAAGACCATGGAATAAAGCAGGAATTTTCTACTCCTGGAACTCCACAACAAAATGGAGTTGTTGAAAGAAAGAATAGAACTCTTATTGAAGCTGCACGAACTATGCTTGATGAAGCAAAGCTACCAACCTATTTTTGGGCTGAAGCTGTGCAGACTGCTTGTTTCACTCAGAATGCAACACTCATTAACAAGCATGGAAAGACACCATATGAGATGGTGAAGAAAAAGAAGCCAAATCTGAAGTATTTTCATGTATTTGGATGGAAGTGTTTTATTCTTAAGACTCATCCTGAACAGCTATCCAAATTTGATCTAAAAGCTGATGAAGGAATTTTTGTTGGATATCCACTTTCCACAAAAGCCTTCAGAGTCTACAATTTAAGAACAAGGGTAGTCATGGAATCTATCAATGTCTTTTTTGATGATAAGAAGATTACTGGCCTTGAAGATTTCAATGATCATGATCAGCTGAGATTTGAAAATGAAGATTTAATTTCTGATACTGTAAATCCAGACAGTCTAAATCCTGATACTGCAAACTCTAATGGTTTAAACTCTGATGTTATTGAAACTATGGTGACTACGCCAAAGGAAGATGCACCTGTGCAGGGGGAGCATACTGAAGATACAACCACTTCTCAAGAAGCATCGAAACCTACAACTGGTTCCTCAAGTTCTGATTCATCAAGTTCTGATGAGCCAAGTTCTGATAATTCTGGAAACTCAATTTCTGAAGGATCAAACTCAGAGAGCATAATTTCAGGGGGAGCATCAGAAAATGTTGATGAAGACAGCATGGATCATGGGGGAGCATCCAGTTCTAGAGAACACCTTCCATCTGCAAGGAAGTGGACTAAATCACATACACCTGACTTAATTATTGGAAATCCTGATGCAGGTGTCAGAACTAGAACAGCTACATCAAATGAATGTCTTTATAATTCTTTTCTTTCTCAGACGGAACCAAAGAAAGTGGAAGAAGCTCTTCAAGATGATGATTGGGTGCAAGCAATGCAGGAAGAGTTAAACGAATTTGAAAGAAACAAAGTCTGGACCCTAGTGCCAAGACCAAAGAACAGATCTGTTATTGGTATAAAGTGGGTGTTCAGAAACAAAACTGATAGTGATGGCATAATAACAAGGAATAAAGCAAGGTTGTTTGCAAAAAGATATTCTCAATAGGAGGGGATTGATTATGATGAAACATTTGCACCAGTTGCTAGATTGGAAGCCATAAGGATATTTTTGGCTTATGCTGCTCACAAAAAGTTTACTGTCTTTCAAATGGATGTGAAAAGTGCTTTTCTTAATGGAGAATTGGAAGAGGAAGTATATGTTGAATAACCTCCAGGCTTTGTAGATCCCAAACGTCCAAATCATGTCTACAGGCTTGATAAAGCACTTTATGGCCTTAAGCAAGCTCCAAGAGTATGGTATGAGACTTTAGCTCAGTTTCTTCTGAAAGTGGATTCAACAGAGGAACTATTGACAAAATACTGTTCTACCTCAACCATGGAAAGGACTTACTTTTGGTGCAGATATATGTTGATGATATCATTTTTGGTTCCACAAATGACAGACTTTGCAAGAAGTTTTCCAAACTGATGCAGTCAAGATATCAAATGAGTATGATGGGGGAACTTAGTTATTTTCTGGGATTTCAAGTCAAGCAGAATGAAGAAGGCACTTTTATTTGTCAATCCAAGTACACCAGAAATTTGCTGAAGAAATTTGGAATGCAAGATTGTTCAAGTGCATCCACTCTCATGGCCACTGCAACAAAATTGGATAAGGATATTGGTACATCGGTAGATATTACTGTTTACAGAGGTATGATTGGCTCACTACTCTATCTAACTGCAAGTAGACCTGATATCATGTATGCTACCTATCTTTGTGCAAGATTTCAAGCAAATCCAAGAGCACCTCACTTAACAGCTGTGAAAAGAATTTTCAAGTACCTTAAGGGTACAGCTAATCTGGGATTGTGGTATCCTACAGAATCAGAATTTAAGCTAATAGGTTACTCAGATGCAGATTTTGCAGGATGCAAAATTAACAGGAAAAGCACAAGTGGAAGCTGCCAATTTCTTGGAGGCAGATTAGTTTCTTGGTTTAGTAAGAAACAAAAGTCAATTTCCACATCAACTGCAGAAGCAGAGTATATTGGTGCAGGAAGCTGTTGTGCACAGCTTCTTTGGATGAAGAATCAGTTACTGGATTATGGGTTAACATACTTTAAAATCCCTATTTACTGTGATAACCAAAGTGCTATTGCTATGACAGGTAATCCAGTTCAACACTCAATGACAAAGCACATTAGCATTAAGTACCACTTCATCATGGAACATGTGGATGAAGGTACAGTGGAATTACACTTTGTTCCAACAGATCAACAACTAGCAGATATCTTCACAAAACCACTGTGTGAAGCTACTTTTACAAGATTGGTAAATGAACTTGGAATGGTTTCAGGTTCTTTCTCTAAATCTGCTTAGTTTATGTTCTGATACATCAGATTTTATGGTCAGTATTTACATATATTACTATCTTTGTGTATTTTGTGCTTCAATTGGAAATTGTTTAAGTGTTGATTGTTGTCTGATGTGAAATTCTAAACTCTAATAGTGATATGAATGTTTCTGTGATTATTCAATCCAATGAGGATAATTGTGCTAGATGCTAACCTAGTAGTCTTTAATGTACTACAGTCCCATGTTTGAAGTAATTGTTTACGTGGAAATCTTTTAACACAAGCAAATTCTGATATTGAGCTTAGTTAAGTTTACTTTGTGTATCTTATTACTAAGTCAAAAACTAGAATAGTGCTTCTTATCTGTTAAGTTCTGACGTTAGTAAATCTGATGGATGTACTAAGTGCTGATAAATCTCACTTATCAAAAGAAAAAGGAAAAGAAAAGGGAATAAAAATCAGGTACTCCTTTAAGATCTAGAGTAAAAATGTGGAAGGGAAGACCCAAGTGCATTGTTGGTATTAAGTAATATGCATCAGAAAAGCAAAATAAATATTTTTCTTGGTGACTTTTCACACTCTATGATTACTGGAGAAATACTCTAATAATAGCATAAATTCTGATAAGCAGTCGTAACTCACTTACACTAAGAAGCCACTGTACAATGGAATTTCAAAAGATGCATAAAATGAGCACAAAACAGTTGAGGTGGACTCATGCATGAACTCATTCTAAAGTAGACCTCAAAATACTAACAGATTTTGAGCAAAGTTCTTAGTTATACCTTATTTCTAAGATGTACTGAAGTGAATCAAACTTTAATCTTTATCTGATATTTAGCTTACTGCACACACATACACTCCATATGAATGATTAAAATTACTGTGGTGATAAATGTGGTTTTACATGAACAGGTTAAGTGTCACTTGTATAAATTCTGAGGACAAGTTATGATGAAAGTTCTGATGATTAAATTCTGAAGAAACAAAATCAGAACTTGTGTGAAGTATTACAGAAATAGTCATTCACATTTCGAGTTAAGGAATCATGTTCTGATGTCTGTTAAGTTCTGATATAAGTCTTAGTTCTGATATTAAATCCTGATTATTTACTTGACTTATTTGTGGTTAAAATCTGAAACAGTCATATTTAAAAATCAGAATATGTTTGGGTGAGATATTAACAGAATTATCTACTCAACCACCTCAAACTTCTCAACCTCAACCTTCAGATCCTACAGTGCAACCTTCATCTTCCAAACCTAAGAGGACTAAGAAAGTACCTCAGACACAACAGATGAGAAGGATATTCATTTTGCGAGATGAATCAGATGCTGAGGAACAGGTTCCTGTCACAGAACCTATTATTATAGAAGCTGAGAAGGTCTCTTCTCAGAAGGATGTTGATATTGGGAGTTCCAAGCCCCTAAAAAGGCTTAGAAAGCGTAATTCTGATGATACAGCTCCTAAAGACTCCTCAAAAGCTAAAAGATTCAAATCATTAGCAAAAAGGCCTGAAGATTCTGGTAAAGGAATGGAAGCAACAGCTAAGGAAGGGGGTCAGGAATCTCTGATCTCACAAGACCCTGTTGAAGCTCACAATTCTCCTAGTGCTGATCCAGACCTTCATGCAACTCATCAATCTCCAGTACATGCTGATAACCAGGGGCCAAGTGATGAAATTGACATCCATAACTTGGAAGTGCCTCAGGTTTTGCATCTAGAAGCTCCATCAGCTCCAATCACTCCACCACCAACACCATTTCTTGATGCTGATTTTAATCCAGAATTACCTACAATACCTTCTCTGCATCTAGATACTGAAGATCAGATTTTAGGTGAACATCAGAATATGGTTGTTGATTAGAACTTAATTGAAGATCAGCCCTTAGAGGATGATGTTGAAGCCTCATTAGCCTCTCATACTATTCTTTTATCAGAAGAAGTTGTTGATGCTGATTCTATAAGCTCTGATGCTGCTAATAATGAAGTTACTGGTGAAGCTGCTGCTACAAATGTAGATACTGATACAGCTGGTCCATCTGGACATGCACCTCCACAAACTGTTCATAAAGCTGAGATAGTCAAGAAGTTTGTTACAGGGGAAGCACCAGTACCTTGGAGTGAAACTCCTAGAGGACAGGAGTGGAACACAGTTACCTTTGTTCCTTCTGAAAAGATTCTTGATGAGCATCTTGTAAAAGTTGATGAAATGCTGATCAATGATGATTTTAAGACACATCTGCGAGTTACTGTATTGAGTACAAGGCACCTTCAAGTTCAACACTCAATAACTTATGACAAGGTGAATAAAATTCAAGAAACCTTGATCTAGCAAGATATGAATCTAAAACTTGAAAAGAAAAGGTTTTTCCAACCTACCTTTGACAGAATTGCCTACATTGAGAAAATCCAAGAGAAGCAACAGTCTCAGATTGATGAAATTTTGAAGAATCAAGCTTCTCATCAAAATCAACTCAATAAGATCCAATCCTCAGTGGAATTGCTTGTCTCTTTTCTTTTACCTGCTGATGCCAAAAAGGGGGAGAAAGTATTTAAGTCCAAATGCAAACCTATTAAGACACTGAAGGGAAAAGATGATGGAAAAGATGATCTGGGAAACTCTGGAATGGGTGGAGGTCATGGTCAAGGTAAAGGTCTTTCATCAAGTAGAACTGGAACTACAAGTCAAAGAACAAGTTCTGATACTGGGAGAAGAATAACTTCTGATACTGGTAAAAGGATAAGTTCTGATGAACATCTGAAACTTGATGAGGAAATTTCAAGACAGTTATTTCTGAAAGAAAATCCAGGAATGGACTTTGAGAGTCTAAAGGAAGAGGAAGCTAGACTTAAGTTAGAAAAAGTAAACTTCAAATCTGAAGCTTCTGTTATTGAAAAGAAAATTCCTAAGACTAAAGGCATTATGATAAAAGAAAGGGTAAATCCTGATGCAACCAAGGCCAAATCATAAATGCAGATAGATCCAAGGTCCAAGGGCAAAGAAAAAGTTGGTGAACCTGTAAAGGTTTATCTACCTCCTATGGATGAAGAAGTATCTGTTGAAGATGCTAATCTTACTCTAGTTTCAAAGAAGATTTCTCAAACAACCTCTGACATGGCTCAAGTTGTTCAGAGTTAAGATATAATAAGTTCTGATATGACATTGAAGCAAGCAACCTCTGACATAGCTCAAGTTGGCTTGATATCAGAAGATAAGTTAAAGGAAACCTCTGACATTGCTCATGTTAAATCCTCAAGGTTACTCCTACCAGGATTCACTAAAGCTAAACAGACTCAACCTTTGAAAACTCTGACAAGTGGTTTTGAAGCAAGAGTTGTTACAGAAAAGGAAGCAAGATATAAATCTGGATTGGGTAGTGCTGATGAAAGAAGAGTGCAGAACACAACCAATGATCCAACTTCCTTAAGTGAACCAGGTGTTGGAGCAACTCCTGAAAGATTGAATCAGCTTGAATCTGTACAGATGGTTTACCATACCTTCTTGAAAGAACACATCTTGTTATATTTCATGACAGATGGAAGGGTTTACCACATAAGGGAGAATGTTATACCACTGAAGTATTTTGAGGAATTAGAACATATTCTATTCTTACTTCAAGTGAAGAACAGATTAATAGAAAGTGCTGCAAATTATTTGAAGACTCAAATTCAGAGACAGAAGAAGCTTTATTCTGTTAAGTCTGACAGCACATACTGTCCCAAGTACAGAGATCACAAGGGTGATATTGTCGAGATGAATCCTAACCCTGCTAAGATTATAACTACATTTCTGGGTTATAAGGCTGTAGAATTCAATCTTGAGTCTGACAAGGCATATTTGATCAGACTGGATCAGGACATAAGGAAAGCTAAAATAAATGATCTCAGGGCTGCTATCTTTCAAATTGGTGAAGATACAGTTGAATTGAAGAATGCTAAAAGGAGGATGATTGAAGAACTTAAATATGCTGAGAGATGTTTGTTAAAGAACTATCTCAGAACAACTCTTAATATTAAAGAGATCGGTAATTGAAGCCAAGTCAAGATCTACAACTGCTCAAATTCTGATGTGTATATAGACTGGAGCTGTTATCGCAAGTTAAAGTTGGTAAAGCTTTAGGGACTGTAAGTTGTAGTTATCTAGTCAAATTCTCATGCATTTGTACTTAATTTTTTTGACATCATCAAATATCTGTTAAACTTGTATATTATGCTAATTTACAAGTTGGGGGAGATTGTTAGATATATTTGATAATGTCATGTCTAATATGATTTGTGTTTAGTTTTCAGATCTTACTTAAACAGGACAAATCAGTACTTAACTGGAAATCACTGAAGTCAGAACTTAAGTGGTCAGAACTTAAGTTATCAGGAGATATTTATCAGAAGATAATATCAGGACTTAAAGGAGACTTTCAGATAAGGAAGGCGACTGATTAAAAGGAAAGAAGATCAAGACAAATGCAAGAAAAGATATGCATGAAGAAGGAATTCTATGAAGAATAGAATACTTGGAAGAAAAGATATCTGATTGATATATTTTAGGAAGCATAATTATATTCCATATCAATTAGCGATTATCTTGTAACTATGTAGTATATAAATACAGGCATAGGGTTTACACTATAAGTGTTATCATTATCGAGAATAATATTCATTGTAACCCTAGCAGCTCTCGTGATATTTGTTCATCACTGAGAGAGGACAGTTCCATATTGTAATAGAGTTTATTATATTGAATAAAGTCTATTTTCTGTTACTTGAGTTCTTTAATTCGATTTGATTGTGATAAACACTGTATTCAACCCCCTTCTGGTGTTTAACTGATATGTTGGTTGTTGATAGCTATCACCGTGACGTGCCCACGTACCCTTCTTTGGCGGGTTATGGAGTGTGCATGTGCTTGCTGGGACCCCCCCCCCCTCAGGGTGATCCTGGTGTTGGACTGGATCCAGGTAGGCAGGTGATCCAGGTCATGGGCTGGACCCTGGTTAGGAGATGATCCAGGTCATGGGTTGGATCCTGGCTGGGAGACGATCCAGGTCATGGGTTGGATCCTGACTGGGAGATGATCCAGGTCATGGGTTGGATCCTGGATGGGAGATGATCCAGGTCCTGGGTTGGATCCTCGCTGGGAGATAATCCAGGTCCTGGGTTGGATCCTGGATGGGAGATGATCCAGGTCCTGGGTTGGATCCTGGCTGGGAGATGATCCAAGTCCTGGGTTGGAGATGATCCAGGTCCTGGGTTGGATCCTGGCTGGAAGATGATCCAGGTCCTGGTTTGGATCCTTGATGGAAGATGATCCAGGTCCTGGGTTGGATCCTTGCTCGGAGATGATCCAGGTCTTGGTTTCGCCCTGAGCCTGGGTCTCTCCACTTCACTACTCTGAGTGAGGGGAGTCTTGGTCCACCAGCTGATCCTGTCTCACCCTAGATCTGGGTTGGGCCCTAGCCAGGTTGCTTATACCCTATCATTTTCCCCCCACTCCCCCATGCAGATTTTCTGGATGAGGGAGTAGAGAAGTGTTATGTAGCAGTTGTCTTGTTGAAAATTTTTTGCTTCTTTCTTGCCCCCCAATCCAGATCTGGTAAGTAGAGACCAATCCGAATTAAGGTAGAGGAAATTGGTTGCCTTGACAAAATTTTTTCTTCTTTCTTGCCCCTAATCTGGATCTGGTGTAGTAGAGACCAATCCGAATTAAAGTAGAGGAAATTGGTTGCCATGGAAAATTTTTTGCTTCTTTCTTACCCCCCCCCCCAATCCGGATATGGTGTAGTAGAGAGCAATCCGGATTAAGGTAGAGAAAATTGGTTGCCTTGGAAAAATTTCTACTTCTTTCTTGCCCCCGAATCCGGATTTGGAAATTTCTGCTTCTTTTCTTCCGCCCCCCCCCCCAATCCGGATCTGGTGTAGTAGAGATCATTCTGGATTAAGGTAGAGGAAATTAGTTGCCTTGGAAAAATTTCTGTTTCTTTCTTGCCCCCCAATCCGGATCTGGTGTAATAGAGATCAATCTGGATTAAGGTAGAGGAAATTGGTTGCCTTGGAAAAATTTCTGCTTCTTTCTTACTCCCCAATCCGGGTCTGGAAATTTCTGCTTCTTTCTTGCCCCCCAATCCGGATCTGGAAATTTTTGCTTCTTTCATACCTCCCAAACCGGATCCGGTGTTATAGAGATCAATCCGGATTAAGCTAGAGGAAATTGGTTGCCTTGGAAAATTTTTTGCTTCTTTCTTGCTCCCCAATCCGGGTCTGGAGTTGTAGAGGCCAATCCATATTAAAGTTAGAGGAAATTGGTCCCCGTAGAAAAATTTATGCTTCTTTGTTGCCCCCCAATCCGGGTCTGGAAATTTCTACTTCTTTGTTTGCCAAGAAAATGATCTAGATGCATAGCAGTTGTTAGGAACCCGGATTTGGATACATATCTGGGTTGGTTGTTGTTATTGTTGGCTTCCAATCCTGGTATGGCATCATACCTGGGTTGGTGTTTTCTTTTAACGTTAGCTTCCAATCCGGGTATGGCACCCTAACCGGATTGGTGTTTGCTTTTTCTTGTTTGTGTACTTAGAAAATGATTTAAGTACATAGTAATTGTCTTCAACCAGGATCTGGATACCTATCCGGGTTGGTTGTTATTATTGTTGGCTTCCAATCCGGGTATGGCACCATATTTGGGTTGGTGTTTGCTTTTAAAGTTGGCTTCCAATCCGGGTATTGCACCATAACCGGATTGATGTTTGCTTTTACTTGTTTGTGTACTTAGAAAATGATCTAAGTACATAGTAATTGTCTTTAACCCGGATCTGGATACCTATCCGGGTTGGTTGCTATTATTATTGGCGTTACTATTATTGTTGGCTTCCAATCCGGGTATGGCACCATACCTGGGTTGGTTTTTTTTTTTTAAAGTTGGCTTCCAATCCGGGTATGGCACCATAATCGGATTAGTGTTTGTTTTTGCTGGTTTGTGTACTTAGAAAATGTTCTAAGTACAAAGTAATTGTCTTCGATCCGGATCGGGAAACCTATCCGGGTTGTTGTTGGCTTTAATATTAACTTCCAAATTGTTGCTTTGATGTTTGCTTTCAACCCCGGTGTGGTTGTTTGTCCGGGTAGAAGTATGCTTTTCTTGCGGTAATTGTTAAAATAAGAATTGGGTGGGAAAAAATCTTTTCATTAATTTGAAATTTTCTTCATACAAAATATTGGATCATAGATTGGTTGCTTGCTATAGGCTACAAGGTTTTTGGTTGCTTTTATTCAGTGGTGTTCAATCTGGTTCTTGCCTAGGCTCTCTGGCATGCCTAGGTGGACCGGGATCGCTTTTTGATTCTGTCTTAGGACCCAGTCTTTGAAATATTGGAATGTTTTGCACCACATTGGTCTGCTGAGCTTGTTGACTTTGCTTGAACTTCTTTTCCTGATGGTAACCCCCTTTCGGTCGGTCATCAGAAGTTTTGTTCCTGGATCCTCCATTCTGATTCATTCTCATTGCCTGGAGAACATTTGTTTCCTTTATGAACCTGGCTGCCATAGAGTAGAAAGCGGCTAGGCTTTGTGGCTCTTTGTTTATCAGCTCTACAATGTACCTCTCATTGGGTTCTGGATCCAGGTTCCTCCGAATTATGCTTAGAGCCTCCCTCTCATCAAGATTCAAGACTTTGTTGATGGCTTCCTGGAATCTAAGCATATAAGTTGAGAGTGCTTCGTTGTCGTATTGGCGGATTGTTTCCAGCTGACACATGTGTATTTCGTGTTTCTTATTGGCTCTGAATCTTCTAAGGAAGGCCCCCCTGAACTCTTTCTAGGAGTGGATGCTTCGTGACGGGATCCTGCTGAACCATCTTTAAGGCCCCCTTTGAGGGTCGAGATGAAGAACCTGGACTTGGTTAAATCGTTGTAGTAATATATTTGGGCGATTTGTTTAAAGTAATTGAGGTTCTCTTCCGGATCCCCCAATCCATCAAAAGAGTCAAAGTTGTAATGTTTGAGATTTTTCTGTCGACGGATGGCTTCTAAGGAGTGACTGAATGGTGTAAGAGTTTCCCCAATCTCCAATCCGGAATCTTTTTCCATTTTTTATTGGAGCTCATAAATCATATCTTTCAGATCCTTCTGGCCCTCCTCTTCGTCATCAGAAATGACCTCGGGGGTAGGGTCCCTCCGGGTCCTCTTGCCTTTTGTCTTAGCTAGGAGCCTCTCCTCTTCCAGCTGCATCCTTTTCTGGATCTTTAGCTCAAGCTTTGCCTCTTCTTCTCTTCTTATTTGTTCCCTCATTTCTTCCAATTTTTTCTTCTTGGTAGCTTCTCTCTCCTTCTTAGTAGGCTCTTTTTATTCTTTTTTTCCTTAGCTCCAATTCGGTCGAAGACAGATCTCCTAGATTGTTGAGAGTCCCCAAACTCTTCTTGATCATCCTCTTGCTCATATTCTACCTGAGCCCGGGCTTGTTCATCTCTGTAGAGCCTGATTGCTTCAGCAAGTTCATAGCTTGTTAAGTTAGCCATATGCTCCTCTACAACTGGAACATTGGTGTACTTGTACTGATTGAGCTCTATGACATTTCTGGCATCCCTGAACGGAGTATGCTGCGTCAGTGGTTGCTCCTGGAGGGTCTCCCTGTCTCCTCCACGTTCTTGAGCTTGAGAGGGGTCATTTTCCTGAATATGGGTACTGGCGGAGGGCCTACCAGCGGTACTTTTTCCTGTTCTTGCCATTACCACAATTGTACAAACAACTGACCAAGATTTGATGCTAAAAATGTGGATCTAAGGTTGCTTTTTTTTTAAGATTACAAAAAATTCACAGAATAACAACAAACAAACTTTCTGGGCTTTGCTAACAATACTACTAAACAAGAACAACAAGCTCTAGAACACAAACAAATTATGCAAGCTAAAGCAGTTCTGGGTTTTAAAACTATCAAGACTATCAAACCCCAGGCTTCAAGACTATCAAGGTTATCAAACCCTAAACAATCAAAATTAACAAAGGAGGGCGGGCTCACACAAACGTGGCCTAAAGTAATGAGCTCACACAAACGTGGCTAAAATGAACATTCATATTTAAGAAAGGGTATGGTTGCTTTTGTTCTTACAGGTTTAAGATGTGAACTCTCTTAAGAGTTTGTTGATGAAGGTGAATCCAGGGACACCGAGACCCAAGGATGGAGGCCCCTCCTTCTAGCGCCAAATGATAACTCCGGTGAGCGGGCGACTCCATTCGACGCCGTTTCTGGACCTTTTGTGCGTGAATGAGGTGTAGCTGCTGGTTGGGCGCCTACAAAACAACACCGGAAGGGGGGTTTGGCCCCCACGGTGCCTCCGGCGTAAGAATAAGTAGCTGGTTGGGGAAGATGAAGATAGAGAGGACTTAGGTGGTTGTGTATGTAGGCTGAGTCTATGAGAGTCTGTGTAATGAAAGTGTTTTTCTAACCCCTAAACCCTTCATCTTTGGGGGTATATATAGCCCAAAGGTAGGGTTTATGGGTTGATACCTCTAGATCAGGGCTGTTGGTTGCTGGAGGCAGAGAACGCCTGGCTTGGGTGAATTGCGTACACGTGTCCAGGTGAGGACCACCTTCATGGTATCCTAACGGTACTCTGAAACACGCCGTGTTTGTCTGATATGTTGGTTGTTGATAGCTGTCACCGTCACGTGCCCATGTACCCTTCCTTGGCGGGTTGTGGAGTGTGCATGTGCTTGTTGGGACCCCCCTCAGGATGATCCTGGTTCTGGACTGGATCCAGGTAGGCAGGTGATCCAGGTCATGGGCTGGACCCTGGTTAGGAGACGATCCAGGTCATGGGCTGGATCCTGGTTGGGAGACGATCCAGATCATGGGTTGGATCCTGATTGGGAGATGACCCAGGTCATGGGTTGGATCCTGGCTGGGAGATGATCCAGGTCCTGGGTTGAATCCTATCTGGGAGATGATCCAGGTCTTGGGTGGGATCCTGGATGGGAGATGATCCAGGTCCTGGGTCGGATCCTGGCTGGGAGATGATCCAGGTCCTAGGTTGGATCCTGGGTAGGAATATCAAGAAGTATGTCGAGAAGTACAAAATAACTTGTAGGGAAGTCCGAAAAGATATTGATAAGTCAATATGCATGTAGAGATCTCAAATATTGACAAGTCAAAAGGTCCATGTAGCGAACTTAAAATATCAACAAGTCATTTTTTATGTAGAGATCTAGAGATGTCGATAAGACAAATCTTCATGTAGAGAAGTAGAGATATTGACAAGTCTAAAGTCTATATAGAGAACTGGAGATGTCGACAAGTCACTCTACTTGTAGAGAACTGGAGATCTCGACAAATCAAAGACACATGTAGAGAACTCAAATATCGATAAGTCATTTTACTTATCGATATGTGACATCTCTATAGAACAAAAAGACATCTCAATAAAGAACTTCATAATTCAGAATGCAGACAAGTTAAAGATTCAAGATTATCAGTCAACAAACAATTCTATCAGTGAATTGGAAAGACTATAAAAGCAGCTTGAAGAATTCAAGATCAAGGGCCAAGATTCACTGCACAAAGGAGGGTCACAGACGTATTAGATTCCATACAGATTTGCTAACACTAGAAATGGAAAATATACAAAGTAGCCTTGGAAACTGTGTTAGTCCATTTTAGTTCAAGTTTTGTAATCATGTGTATATTGATCTATAAAGCATGTCACGGTCCTCTATATAGAGGAAACAAACATATCTAGAAAAAATCTTGAATTCTCTCTCAAGAATTATAGATGGGTACTTAATTTTTAAGAACACATATTTGTAGTAAAACAAATTTAATTTTACTAAATCAAGTGAGTTTTTGATATTTTCTTGTGTGTTTTGCATTAGCATTTTATCTCTACATATTCATACAAACTGTTTTGTTCCATAAGCCATTAAGATTATCCAAATCCAAGAAAACACATATACTTCCCCCGTGTTGTATTTCATACCTAATATTAGGTGTTACGAACAATCATATATTTTTAAATAATAGCTTAATTTATGTATATCACATGTATGTAAATATGTGTCTGAATTAGTAGCTTAATTTTTGGTGGGTTTGCTGCTAGATGGTTCCTATAAATTTGTAAAATCTTGAGTAGATGCGTTATAAATGATTTAAAAAACTACCTTTGTACTACATGTTGGATAAGTTTTTTTATTATATTAATTAAGTAGTGCAAATACATTTTTTCAAAAATATTCTTAAATTAGAGATACGGTATTTGTTTCTATATTTACATATACAAAAAAGAACCTTTAAATTAATTGCTAGAACAAGAACTTTGAATTATATATAGAAAATATGATATGTAGCTATTTAGATGTATTTTATAGAACTTACAAAATAATTTGACTAATTATTAAATATTATTGTATTTAAAGACGATTGATAATCCATTATGTATTGATGGTCTTTTGAGACATCATCAAACATTAATATCTATCATTCTGAAATAACTTCAATGATTTAGAAAATTTGATTTTTTGAGGAATAAGATTTTAAATTTATTCTTTGTACTTGAATTATCTGACTTGGTACTTATCCTGATTAACTATGTTAGAATTGTTGAGTTCAAGTATACCTTTTTTCTTGCATGTTTTATTAATGACTGTAGGAATTATGTATGTTGTAGATAAAAGACTTACTTACATAACATGGCACTCTAACTGATAAAGATAGGTTGCAGGGAATTTTTAGAATATATATAGTATTAAAATATTTTTTAATATCGAGATTTGTGAAGATAACTTGTAGGATGGGTTACGATATTATTAAATTTATATAAAAGCTTTAAACTTTAGTTAACAAATTATAACCTGGAAAATACATTGATTTGCAGTTAGTTTTGATGGATCGTAAATGGGTAAATGTAGACCGGTTATCATAAGAATATAAAAATGGTGTGAAAGAATTTTATAAATATGTAGTTAAACATGTTAATTAATGATACCGAGTTCATCGTGTGTCCTTGTCAAAAATGTTTGAATGTTGTAGAATTTGATGGTCTGGACAAGTTGCAGGAACACTTAGTGTGTGAAGGAAACGATAAACCTTATACATGTTGGACCTATTATGGTGCAAAAAAGGGAGAACGTAGATCAAGTAATTTGAATTCAAACCATCACTTTACAGATAGAGTGGATACCAAGGTTTTTGGAGACACTAAGGGCAGTAATGTTAGTGATAAAAATGAAATCCCTAATGATTTTAATGAGGAAGAGCTACGTGATCATCCTGATATGCATAAAAAGTTAAAGGATAATGCCACTTTACCATTGTGGCCGGGTTGCACCAAGTTTTCTAAATTATCGGCTGTATTGACTTTGCATAATTTAAAAGTTAGACATCAAGTTTCTGGCGTGTTCTTCACACAAATGCTTATAGCTGTTAGTGAACTTTTACCCGATGGTAATATCCTCCCTCGTAGAACGTACGAGGCTAAACAAATGCTCATATCCATTGGATTAGTACATGAAAAGAATCATGCATACCCTGATGATTTTATTCTATATAGAAGGAGTATGCAGAGTTTGACGAATGTCCCAAGTGCTCATTAAAACGTTACAAAATTGGAAATTCTCCAGCCAAGGTTATGTGGTACTTTCCATTATTACCCAAGTTTAGGCAATTATATGTTAGTGCAGAAGATGCTAAAAATTTAACATGACATTATGATGCTCGAATTAATGATGGGTTGTTGAGAAACCCTTCCGATTTACCTCAGTGGAAGACAGTTGATGATACACATAAGGATTTCGGGAAAGAACCAAGAAAATCTTTTCCTAGCACTTTCAATATATGTAATGAACCCGCACCATCTTCAAAAAAGTTCTTATAGTATATGGCATGTATTTTTCATGATATATAATTTGGCACCATGGCTTTGTATGAAGCGCATGATAATGTCTACTTTGATATCTGGTCCAATACAACCTGGGAATGACATTGATGTCTATTTTGCACCTTTAATCGAGGACTTAAACTACTATTAGAAGGGGGCATTGAAGTATATGATGGACGTAGAAAAAAATAATTTCAATTAAAGGCCATGTTTATTCGGAACAATAAGTGATTTTCCTGCTTATGCAAATCTTTCCGGGTATAGTATAAAAAGGCTATTATACATGTCCTATATGCAGTGACGAGACTGATCATATTAGACTGAAAAATTACGTGAGATATGTTTAAATGGGGCATAGGCGGTGGTTGGCACCAAACCATCGGTACAGAAATATGCCTTTAATATTCAACGGGGAAGTTGAAGAACAACATGCTCCTCCTATACCATCAGGTGATGACGAGTTTAAAAAGGTGGAAAATTTAAACATATAGTTTGGTAAGGAGTTTGCAAAGGATGTTCCAACTCGGGGTTGAAAGAAGCATTCGATCTTCTTTAAATTGAGTTATTGGAAGGACCTTTAAGTTGGACATTTCATCGACCTCATGCATGTGCAGAAAAATGTTTTTGAGCCTAGTTGGTACTTTGTTAAGTGTCAAGGGTAAAACTAAAGATGGTCTAAATACATGGATGGATATGATGGAGATGGGGATAAAAAATGGACTAGGCCCTGTGGAGAAGCCAGGAAAAAAACCCTATTTACCTCCTGCCGCTCATACTCTATCTAGAGATGAGAAGAGAGTGTTACTGCAAATACTTTATTCTATCAAGGTGCCAGAAGGATACTCATCAAACATCAAGAGTCTTATTTTTTCGATTGACTTCAATTAAAGGGTTTGAAATCACATGATTTTCATGTCATAATGGAGAATTTTTTCCAATTTCTATACGTTCTCTCTTACCTGAAAAGGTGTGAATAACTATCAAAAAATTATGTTGGTAATTTAAATCTATGAGTAACATAGTCATTGATCCAAGAAGGATATTGTATCTACAGCGACAAATTATTGAGACACTTTGTGAGGTTGAGATGTATTTTCCAACATCCTTCTTTGACATCATGGTTCATCTGACCTTGCACCTTATTTATGAGACTAGGATGTATGGTCCTGCTCGTATGAGATGGATGTATCCGGTCGAACGATATTTAAAATTTTGAAAGAATATGTGATAAATAGGTCTGGACCAGAGGGTTGCATAGCAGAATGCTATTTATTAAAAGAAGCAAGAGAGTTTTGGTCAGAATTTATTCCAAACATAAAGGCAACTGGTCTTCCAAGTGATCGTCACACTGGTAGGATTGACAGTGAAGTTGTAATTGGTGGTCAACAATTTGAGATCGATCGGACACAATGGCATTGTGCGCACCCTTATGTTTAACACAATACCATTGATATTGTTCCTTTTGTAGACTTGCATAAGCAAACCATCAGGGAAGAACATTCAAGAAGAGGTGCTAACCGGATATAAGTGGAACACAATCGCACATTTGTTGATTGGTTCAAAACTTATGTTGCAAATAAGTTAATTGAAAATAACGAATCAATACCATATCGAGTTAAATGGTTATCAAGATGTCCTGATTTATTTTTGTATTCTTATAAATGTTATCTTATGAATGGGTACACCTTTAACACAAGGGAACATGATGCAAGGAGCATAATACAGAATAGTGGAGTTTCAATTACTGATACGACACTACACCAATCATCAAGTAATAAAAAAGAACCAGTTTTAGATGAGACCGCATACTTTGGAAGGATTAAAAATATTTGGGAGCTCGATTATGTTTGATTTAGAGTGCCGGTGTTTGATTGTGATTGGGTTAACAATGTCGGAGGCGTACAAGTTGAAGCCTCCGGGTTTATACGGGTAATCTTGCAAATATTGGGTACAAAGATGATTCGCTCATAATGGCAACACAAGCCCATATGTTACTGATCCGGTTGATAAGAAGTGGTCCATTGTTGTCTTTTCAAACAAACTCAACACTTATCAAGTCAGTGATGGTGTAGATATAGAACTTGATAATATTGATGATCCTTTTGTTGGAATGAATTTTCACGCCAATATGGACAGAGGTGATGATTATAAATGTTTTTACTCCGGAAATGATCATGATGAGGGTGAATACGTGAATCCTGAATTTTACAATGTGCATAGGCACAAAACATCAAAGGCGAACAAAAAACGCAAAAGAAAAATTAAATCTAAGTAAAGTATGTATGCTTTCTTATTATACAAGCTAGTCTCATAAATTGGTCTTATATTATTTATTCTGTTTATTTTAAATTATGTACCTTTATTATCTGGTACTATAAAACTGCCTAATTTGATTATGCTTTTGTTTAGTACTATATAACAATTTTGTGTTGACTAGAGCAAACTAATATCTTAAATTTAGTAAGTGTTTATTTTTCTGTAAACCTGTGCAGTGGTCTTCTATTAATTGTTGTGTTTTCTTTGTTTAGGATTGTGATTAGTATAAGTGTACTATAAAATATTCATATTAGATTATGCTTCTTTTTAATATAAGAATTTTATATTGACTAGAGGAAACTAGTAAATTCAATTAAGTATCAACACTACGCCATAGATGGGCTAATAAGACACTCATTTTACGTCACCTTAGGCCCGTTTTATGTTGCAATAGGCCTATTGTAACGCCAAATAACCATTTCATCCGCAAATGTTGCCATTGCTATCTAATGTAATGTTTTGATTATCAACCGTAACACAAATAAAAACATTACCTTAGGGAGATAGAGTAACACTAGATAAATCAAACGTAACGGCAATTCAGTGTTACCTTAGCATTTGAAAAAATCATGTGGGACCCACCTGACTGGATTGCCACGTAGGCAGCCACGTCATATAGAGGGACCCACTGACACGTGGCGAGCAATGCCACATGGACTGCCACGTGGACTACCACATAGATTGGCTAATCAGTGGTACCCACTGCCACGTCATCATATGGGGCCCGCTGCCACGTCATCAAGGGGCCCACTGCCACATCATCAAGTGTGGCCCACTGCCACGTCATCAAGTGGGCCCATTGTAATATCATCAAGTGGGTCCCACTGCCATGTGGGACCCATATGTGGGCCCACTTTTATTACTGACGTAACAGTAAACAAATCTAATGTAACACTGTATTTTGGCAAAAGAAACACAAATTTAGATTTTGTAACAGTGATAAATATAGCTATTGTAACACTAATAGATAACGTTTTGAAATGTAGTTTTGATAAACACATTACTGCCATTAACAAAATAATAATTCAACTATGCCAAAACATATTTCCCCAACAAACTAGTCTTACAGCATTCAGAACACCAACTCCGCCAACATAATAACCACTTCGCCAAAATTATAGTACGATTCACTACATCACTCCACCAAAATCATACTAACAAGAACACCAAACAATCCCCAAATTCCAACTCCAACCAAACCAAATAAACACCATCCACCACCAATTACAGTGAGTACCAAAAGTTATAAACCAATAATTCAAAAGTCTAAATAACATAATTGTCCTTACTATTAACTCAAGTTAATGCTTGTAAAGAGAAATATCTAAGAAGAAGTTCGGGCAGTCTTGGAAGTCCCAGCAGTCCCGATAGTCATTGGTGTACCATTTTCATCATCCTCGCTTGAAATATTAGCATCAACTTCTCCAATGTCCAGATTCAAGCCTGGATTAGCTGCTGCGATCTTTTTGAGAATAACTGACAAGTTATCCTGCACTTTCTTGGAAACCTTTTCTTCCAGTTCAGCCTCAAGTTCTCCCCTGATCTTTGCAGTCAAATCTTCCAAATAAGTGTCTGCAGGAGCCGAATCTGATTCCATCGCTTTCTTGTTCTTTCTCTACAAGAAAAATGTTGTAAATATTAATCAATTTTACCATAGAATTGTGCTACACAACTACACAACTACTAACAAGGTTTGCATTAAGGTGGCCTATATTAATACTTAACAGCCTTTTATTTCCGCTAAGTCTCTTATGTTATTTGTTTTACCAAATAAATTAAACCAACAAAACATACTTGGCAAAGCATTTTTTATCTCTTAATTTTAAAGAAATAGATAAATTGAACTACCGTGCAGCATTTAACCTCCATAAAAAAGTAAAGTCCTTACGTTTCTTTTTTGCGGAGCAGCCGTAGTCTTGTATGTTCGGCCATCTTGTTCATTAGATTCCAAATAAATTTCAGCTTGTGATGGCGAGGCGAGATTAGGATCAGTCTTTTTCTATTATAGAGCACAAAAGAAAAAGACAAGGTTATCTAGCTCAAAGTTACCACATAACTATTGATTTACTTAAGAAAAATTGCACATCAACTATTTAAAAAATGCCTAAGCACTAACATTCAATCAAAGGATTTATGAACAAACAACTAGGTAGTCATTACTATTTAGTAGACCCAATCCAAGTGTGTACGGGAAGTCAATGAAGGCAATATTAATGCAGTTCTGAAATTGAATATCTAAATTCAAGCAAATACCAGCAAAAAATAGACATGCATCTGATTTCTGAAGAATTAAAGCACAAAAATGTTTGATGGCACTTGACATGAACAACTAAATTATTGTGTCTGCGAGCTCTATTTTATTAGTTTTTTCGGGTTGTTCACAGTGAATTATTTAAAGTTATATAAATGCGGATTGGTTTGTAATAATCTGAATATCATAACTAATCAGACAACTAAATAATTACTAGTTATAATGATGATATCGACAAGGACATATACATTATTTAAAAAAAGGGGGGGTTCTAACATGTCCCATTTTAAAATTGGATTTAAGAACATGTCCCCATCTAATTAAATTATAAATTTATCCTATAATCAAAATTTAATCCAATTTAACTTAACCATGGGGCCGTAATTATAATATCAAAATAAAAGGGGAAATATTCATAAATGTACTAGTTAATTTAGGAATCATACCACCTTCTCTCCAACTTCTGCACTACTGTTGGCACCCTGATTGTGTGGGTCAGTTACCGAAGCGCGGATTACTTTGTTATCATGTGCTAATTCCTATTAAAAAAAATTGCACAATCCAGTTTGAGAATCTTTAAAATCATTAAAATCATATTAAAAAGAAGCACGAAGGCACCTTCACCGACTCATCTCCCCAATACTTTATCAGCAATTTAAAATCCTCGAGCGGAATCTCCTTGGGCCTATGTTCAAGCCTTTCATCATCAGTGGCATGCTGTGTGTAATGCTTTGCCTTCATCCGAGACTTGTAAGTCCTCCAGCATCTATTAATTGTCTCATAAACCCAGGACTGAGCTTCATTCGGAATAATATAATGGTCCTAATATATAATAAACTCAAGATCAATAAAATGAAGGGGTTAATTGAAAAATAAATGAAACTGAGGTTTAGGTAATAGAATTTACCCGAGTATAGTCCCACATTTTCTTCTTCAATTGTTCAGGAACAGGCTCCAGTTGACATAAGTAAGAGAGACATTGTCCTTTGCAACTGTTCCGAGAAAAATACTCAGCTCTCTCGTAACTTTTCCGTCTCTTGAAACAGGTACATTTTGTTTGTTCAAAAAAATCACCGGTCTTTCATCACGTGTCCTTGCGTGAACAGTTAGCAGTTTTGTCCTTCCTCTCCATTTTTTGGGCTTTGGTACTTCATAGTACATGCACACACAAAAAAAGGTGACTGCGAATTTAATAATTAATTAAATTCTTACTGCCTCTCCATCAATAAATAATTAGTGTGCATAATTCATGCGTAGTTATATTTAGAAAGTAAAAGTACCTGCTTCAGTTTCTTCCTCAACAACATTTTCCGAATTAGAAGCGTGCACATTCTCGGTTGTTGGCGGAAGAATGCCCTGCTTTTGACGTTCCCGCATTGCTAAATAAGCAGATACAGACCCACGTGATTCTGAATCGCTCGCGGATTTTAAGATTTTACTACATGCTGGTTTCAGGAGCTTAGATTTACTGGTCATTTCCTTGTCAGATGTTTTACCATCTTGCGATGGTTCATTCTCTGTTGCAGCGGTGACATTAGCTCGTGAACGAGTTCTTGGTCCAAGGGGGACATGGTTCTTTTTCTTCCCATTCTTCGTTCTCTACAATTATTAGGATTACAAATATAATGTGAGGCCAAAGCAATAAAGAGTATAAAATAAAAACAAAATATATAGGAAACTTGATATAGTGATAAACAAAATATCAGGTCTTAAACTAATAAAAAACACAATTTACACTCTTGAGAAACAAGGAAGGAAGGCCAAAGTAATGAAGACTGTAAAAGAAATCCATACCTCAGATGAATCATCACTATCATGTTCGTCCTCACTTTCCGGATTATAATCATCATCATCCGGAGAGGCTTTGTCTTTTTCTTTGGATTTCTCAATAACTGTTGCTGATCGAGCTCTCAAATCAATCACTAATTTTTTGATCCCAAGTTCTTCCAACCTTCTATCATTTTCCTTCATTCGATTAAGTCTTTCTTGCTCACATGCTGGTAGCGGTGGGGGGGCACCTGCAATAATTATAAATCAGCACTGTTATTAGTGTAGCTCAACTATGCATTGTACTTTCTTTCTAAAAATTTGGAAGGAGTGTTTAAGTGAATATTACAAGTGTTACAGTCCAGGTTAGAAGAAAAAAAGAGGAACATTGACAAGGATACCTCGATGTCAGGTATAGCAAGTTCAAGGGGACATCTTACTTGGCGTGCATCACCTTGTAGCTGATCTTTCATTTTCTCATTATTTTGCAAAGTACGGGGTCTTTTTCTTTTGATTTCGTTCAGTGGTGGTGGGGGCAACTACAATAATTTATGAAGACAAGGTCAGTGATTAAATTGACATAACACAACAATAATCATTATAACTTATGTTTTTAAGAAGGAAAATTAAAAAAATACCTCTTTATCCAGAATAATATCATCTTGTAACTGCAGTTTCCTTCTAGCAGACCCTTTATCGTTTCCTTGCCCAGCAGTTGCATCTTGCTGAGTAGGCAACAGAGCTGGCGATGATCGTAACGCATACCTCCGACTGGGCTCAGGTGTCTTCTTAACAATCTTCCTTGGGTTCTGCTTCTGCTGGAGTTCATGTGTGGTAATATATTTCCGCTTTTGTATTTTCTTCGGTGAAACTGTATTTATGCAAGAAAAAAATCCAAGTCAAAGAATTATCTTCAACTAATATGGACATCCAAGTCCCATTATGCATATATAAAGAGATACAGAAATAGATAGAGATGTGTATTTAATGGGGACCTAATTATTTATCAGCAATAGGCATACCTTCAAACAGGCTTTTCATCGGCCTGACAAGCACGTGTGGCTGCATCTCACACAACGGCTCAATTGCAGGGTCAACAACTGTGTCTACATAAAGCTTGACCTTTTCGCCATCGTTGCACTTTTCTATCTCTTGAATGATGTCCAAGTCAGTCCTCAGCAGCTTCCAACCACCATGTTTTCCTTCTTTTGCATAGACTCCTCCGATTTCATTGAGTTTGAGGAGATCCTTCACCTCCTCCATCAGATCATTATAAGCCCACATATCAGCTTCTACATTATAAATAGTCAAGCAATCTCCACCAGAGTAACTTGTCCTCTGAAACTCCCCACCGTGGTACAATCCAATATTAACGTGTTTTTCTGCCATCCTGCACAGAGTTCAAAGAGATGTCAATGGCTGACCATTAAACAAAAATATTTCAAATGTATCTTTTCCAAATCCTAGTATGCCATAAACACATATCTCGAACTAATTGGTAAACACATATTAGATCAAATAATAAACAACAAAATATTCATGAATTGGCACTCGACACAAATGCAACAAACACAATTTCGATCACAAAAAGTTATTAAGCATCTACTTCATATCCTATATTTGTTTTTATTACACGTGTAGGATATTTGCAGCTAACATACAAAATTATAAAAATAAGAAAAAATAGTTATCATATGCATCTACTGAATCAACTAAATTACAGTAAGGAGATTTAATCCCAACACTACGAAATATAACAAGGGCATGCTGAACTTACCAAGACAATAAATATAAACTACAAATCAGACAACGACGACAAAAAATTTAAACTACAAAGATGGATTTCATTGAAGAATTCATGGAAGAAATAAATTAAGATATTCAATTACATCTAAATAGTCCAAACACAGAGAAAATACAAAATAAAGTTCACTGCTGTGATTAATTTTAAACTTATAAATGTTTAGCAGTTTGGTTGCTTCATTTATCGAGAATGGGAACTCTTGTTGTAGGGATATCATCTCTGCACCAACTCATTTCATCAACATGAGTTTGAAGTCCACAAACAAATTCAGTCTCACGGAGATCAGTATCGTTGAATTCTTCATGTGCATCCACGTTTCCATTATCACACCACTCCCTCGGTAGTTTCTTAATTACGTAATGTACATTCTTTTCGATTGGGTCTTCCACATAAAAAACTTGTTGCACTTGTTTGGCCAGGACATGAGGATCAGATTTATGGCATAACCTATTGAAATTTACTCGAATATGACCGTGTGGATCTTTTTGTTGTTGGTACCAACGACACTTAAATAGGACAACTGTAAATAATCCCCAGTAACCAAGTTCTATGATATCTTCTATCGATCCGTAGTAGCTGACATCCCCAACTATAGGGTTCTCGTCTCTAGAACTAGAGAAACTAGTTGTTTGTGCAGTCAAATATACACCACTGTTTTGTGTTGTGCATCGAGAATCTCTATCACTTGTGTGGAATCGATAGCCATTAATAACATAACCAGTAAACCTTCTAGCTGTTCGATTAGGCCCCAACGCAAACACCCCCAAGTCAGATGAAACCTCCACCATTTTCCCAACCTCTTCTCGTAACCAGTCCCAGAATTCTGCCGTGTGTCTTTGTGCCCTCTTGTATCTGTTCGTATTTTCGTGGCTGTCCACCAAGGCTTGATGTTCCCTAAAATTATACTAAGTTAAAACAGTGCAGAAAAGAAAAAGTTCTTGAATTATGAATTAAAATTATTTATGTTAGAGCTTATTAAACTTACTCGAGGAGCCTCTCTACTTCTTTGTTACCAGTATTGAACAAAACATAGCGATGACTTGCCTTCCAATCAACATCTTCCAAATGAATAATAGTTCCATCTTTATTCCTTCTCGTTCTGATATGATATTCAGCTTGTGTTGGCCCTCTTTCGAAAACTGTTGAGCACATGTTGTTTTTTGTTGTTTCATCAGCAGCCAAAAATCTTGAACAAAATGTTACACATTCTTCAGCTATGTAACCTTCTGCAATAGAACCTTCCGGCTTACTTCTATTACGAACGTATGATTTCAATTTTGCAAGATAACGCTCTATTGGGAACATGTTTCGAAGGTGCTGAGGTCCTCCAAGTCTAACTTCTCTAGTTAGATGAACAAGCAAGTGCACCATTATGTCGAAGAAAGCTGATGGAAAAATCATCTCAAATTGGCAAAGTACCTCGACGATTTCAGTTTCCAACTTCTCAAGCTCCTCCAAATCGATAACCTTGCTCCATAGAGCTCTAAGGCAGGCACTCAATTTCATCAAAGGTACAGCAACCTCAGCCTTTGTAGTTTTTTTGATGGCAAACTACAACAAGTAGTGCAGTATGAAATGAGCATCATGGCTCTTATACCCCACTACTTTCCTCTCCTTTGTGTGCACATATCGCCCTATGTTGGAGGCACAACCGTACGGCAGTTTAGTGTTTTCCAACACTGAACAAAAGATCTCCTTCTCTTTGTTCGACAAGTCAAAGATTGCTGCTCGTATTTCATGGTGTGCTCCATCTTCTGATAGAACAGGATGGAGGGGTTTTCTAATTCCCATTTCTTGTAAATCTTTACAAGCGGCAACATGATCTTTTGTCTTGCCACTTATATTGAGTAAAGTGCCCAATATGTTATCGCAAACATTTTTTTCTATGTGCATGGCGTCAAGGTTATGTCGAAGTGGATTATGCTTCCAATAAGGTAAATCAAAAAAAATTGACTTATTTTTAAAAGGGCCCTCAGTTTTACTCTTTGCCTTTTTGTTCTGCAGGCCGAATTGGTTTACATACCCAGACAACAACTCCTCAATGTCAGTTCCCGTTAAAACTGAAGGACACTGCCCCATTTCAATTGCGCCATTAAACCTTTTAGTATCCATTCTCCACTTGTGTGCAGAAGGAAGAAACTTTCGGTGGTTCATATAGCACATTTTCTTGCTATGCTTCAAATAAAGTGATGAAGTTTCATAATGGCAGACAGGACACCCTAGTTTGCCTTTGTGCTCCAGCCGGACAACATAGCATATCCCGGGAAATCGCTAATAGTCCATAGCACTCTAGCACGTAAATTAAAATCTTCATCAGCCAAGGCATCATAAGTATTAACGCCGACCTCCCATAATTCTTTTAACTCGGAAATTAAAGGTTGCATGAACACATCAATACTATTTTTTGGTGAATCTGGACCAGATATTAGTGTCGAAAGAATTAGATTTTCTTGTTTCATGCATAGCCAAGGTGGGAGGTTGTAATTGACCAATACAATTGGCCAGGTACTGTGACTTAGGTTCATTGAACGATAGGGGTTGAATCCATCTGAGGCTACTCCTAAACTAACATTCCGATTTTCTAATGAAAAATCAGGATAGTCAGCATCTATCATCTTCCAAGCCTCTGTATCAGCCGGATGTCTTACTTTTCCATCCTGTTGACGTCCCATATCGTGCCATTTCATTAGTTTCGAATATTCCTTGCACATGTATAGCCTCTGCAATCTCGGATTTAGAGGGAAGTACCTCATCACATTAGCTGGCACTTTGTGTATAACCTGCCCCGGATCACTAGCATCATTGCCTTTTTTTTCCGGTAACACCCACCTAGAAACACCACAATTGTCGCATTTTTCTTTGTCTTTATTTTCTCCCCAGTACAACATGCAATTATTTCGGCATGCATGTATTTTTTCATAATGTAAGCCTAAATCCTTGATCATATTTTTTGCAGCATTCAAAGACAAAGGTATTTGGGCATCAGGAAAGGCGTCTCTTATTAACTCCAGCAATTCCCCAAAGGCAGACTCGGAAATTCCATGAGCACACTTTAAATGATAAAGTTTGATCAGGAAACTTAACCGAGAGAATTTAGTGGATTCGGGGTATAGTGGTTGTTTACCCTCCCTAACATGGCCATAAAACTTTCTAGCCTCTGCATTTGTTAGACTTTCATAGTCATTTTCTAAATCTCGAAACTTTTTACCCGTACAATTGAACATTTCACCTAAATTATCTTCGAAATCCATCCCCGTCCCCGAATCCATGAAGTCAGTACTACCGTCTACTTTGGTATGTGATACCTCGCAAATCCATTTTATATGTAGTGGAGAAGGGCCACTACATATGAGATGATCATAGATAACTGTTTGAGTGTGCCAATAACGGTTGACACATACTTTGCAGGGGCACTTCATTTCTTCTCCTTTAGCATGAATTGGAAATGAATTTTCCATAAATGCCTTTATCCCTCGTACATATTCTTTACTAGATTTTAGAAATCCTATCCAGCTACTATAATCATCTTCCATAAGTACACTGTATAATATAGCCTGCGAAGTTAAAAGATTATAAGTCTACCTAAAAAAGCCCTTGTAATCCTCTCTGTGCACTATACTGCAGTGATACTAGATAAACTAATAATTTCCTACATCTCATTCCCCATTTTTATCCATGCTTTGATTTTTATTAAATTTTTTACTTCAATTTACAACTGTAACTTTTGAATAGCACACAGGGAATAAATGTTAGAATGTAAAAGATCAATAGTCAAAGACTTGTATAGCACATAAAATCAGTTTGAGATTAGATTAATGTCTTAAGTATTCAAATAATATATATTTATTTAATTGTACAAGGAACTAAGGAAGGCCCAGTACTGCTAAGAGATGATAAAAACAAGACACAGTAACCAAATGGCAAACAGAGTTAAGCCTTGCATTTGGACATTAAATAACAAAAAACAGCGAATAAGCAACATAATTTCATCAATTCATCTCGGCACGTAATCACATCAAGAAATGCAATAACCATAATTACAAGAATCTAAAACAATAAAACTCAAAGAGAGAGAGAGAGAGAGAGAGAGAGAGAGAGACAGAGAGAGAGAGAGAGAGACAGAGAGAGACAGAGAGAGGGGGGAGATGACCACAAACACATATTACATTTATATTAAACACAAACTCTAAACGTATTACACATATTACACATATTAAACACAGACACATATTAAACATATTAACTAAGCAGGGATAAATACATAAAATCAAAAATAAAGTTCAATTAGAGGTTACCTTGGTCCAAAATCGAAACCACAAAGCAGCTCTGAACCCTAATTGCTAGCTCCAACCGAAACCCTAAAATTCCGAAACCCTAATTGCACGCCCTAACTCCGTTGCAGAGAACCCGAACCACCGAAATGTTGCTGAGAACCACCTAATTGCTGCTGAATCCACCGAAATGAGAGCGGCTGAGGTGAGGCTGAGGTGAGAGTGCGACTGAGGTGAGGTGAGAGTTAGGGAGAGTGAGATGGGTGAGAGTTAGGGAGAGTGAGATGGGTGAGAGTTAGGGAGTGTTGGTGAGAGGTGAGTGAGTGAGCGAGGTGGGAGGCTGAGGTGAGTGAGCGAGGTCGAGAGAGAGTGATGTTTCTGAGAGAGAGTCTGAGAGAGAGAGAGTGATGTTTTTGGGGGGGAAATTTCGCCGCCCATATTTTCACTGCACCTTTTGTATGATTTTCATTTTATTTCATTTTTTCATTTTTTCGTAAATTTTAGAAAAAATGATATTTTAATGTCCCGATCCGACCATGATCCGGGTATTATATTTTTTGATTATTTTTTCCCAATGTTAGGAAGGCGGTTTAATAATATCCGTACGGTTGGATCGTCGAGAAAACCGATTAAAAAAATCGAACGACGGATATGTGGGTCGAACCGTTAAATGAATCATATCCTTACATATGAACCCTATTACGATCCGACCATGATCCGGGCATTATATTTTTTAATTATTTTTTCCCAATGTTAGGAAGGCGGTTTAATAACATCCGTACGGTTGGATCGTCGAGAAAACCGATTAAAAAAATCGAACGACGGATATGTAAGTCGAACCGTTAAATGAATCTTATCCTGACATATGAACCCTATTACGATCCGACCATGATCCGGGCATTATATTTTTTGATTATTTTTTCCCAATGTTAGGAAGGCGGTTTAATAACATCCGTACGGTTGGATCGTCGAGAAAACCGATTAAAAAAATCGAACGACGGATATGTGGGTCGAACCGTTAAATGAATCCTATCCTGACATATAAACCCTATTACGATCCGACCATGATCCGGGAATTATATTTTTTGATTATTTTTTCCCAATGTTAGGAAGGCAGTTTACTAACATCCGTACGGTTGGATCGTCGAGAAAACCGATTAAAAAAATCGAACGACGGATATGTGGGTAGAACCGTTAAATGAATCATATCCTGACATATGAATCCTATTACGATCCGACCATGATCCGGGCATTATATTTTTTGATTATTTTTTCTTAATGTTAGGAAGGCAGTTTAATAACATCCGTACGGTTGGATCGTCAAGAAAACCGATTAAAAAAATCGAACGACGGATATGTGGGTCGAACCGTTAAATGAATCATATCCTGACATATGAACCCTATTACGATCCGACCACGATCCGGGCATTATATTTTTTGATTATTTTTTCCCAATGTTAGGAAGGCAGTTTAATAACATCCGCATGGTTGGATCGTCGAGAAAACCGATTAAAAAAATCGAACGACGGATATGTGGGTCGAACCGTTAAATGAATCATATCCTCACATATGAACCCTATTACGATCTGACCACGATCCGGGCATTATATTTTTTGATTATTTATTTATTTATTTATATATTTATTTATTTAATTATTTATTAAATAATTAAATAAATAGATAATGTGGGGCCCACATGTGGGGCCCACAAGTGGAGCCCACATGTGGGGCCCACAAGTGGAGCCCACATGTGGGCTTACTCTTCCATTATTTATTTATTTAATTATTTAAATAATTATTTATTAAATAATTAAATAATTGGATAATGTGGGGCCTACATGTGTGGCCCACAAGTGGAGCCCACTTCTTTATTATTTATTTATTTAATTATTATTTATTTAATTATTTAAATAATTATTTATTAAATAATTAAATAATTGTTTAATATGGGGCCCACATGTGGGGCCCACAAGTGGAGCCCACAAGTGGAGCCCACATGCGGGGCCCACAAGGGGAGCCCACATGTGGGGCCCACAAGGGGAGCCCACATGTGGGGCCCACTTCTCCATTATTTATTTATTTAATTATTATTTATTTAATTATTTAAATAATTATTTATTAAATAATTAAATAATTGGATAATGTGGGGCCTAAATGTGGGGCCCACAAGTGGAGCCCACTTCTTTATTATTTATTTATTTAATTATTTAAATAATTATTTATCAAATAATTAAATAGTTGTTTAATATGGGGCCCACATGTGGGGCCCACAAGTGCATCCCACATGTGGGGCCCACAAGGGGATCCCACATGTGGGGCCCACTTCTCCATTATTTATTTATTTAATTATTATTTATTTAATTTTTTAATTAATTATTTATTAAATAATTAAATAATTAATTATTTGATGACGTGGTGGTGCACACGTGGCAGGGTTGAGCAAATGTAACAGTAGCGTTGTAACTGAAAAGTTAACGTAACGCTTTGCTGACGTGGCAGTGCCACGTGGCAGTGTGGGCCCACATGGGGGGTCCACCTGTTAGTATGGGACCCACTTTCTGGAACAAGTTTTAGTGGGCCCACATGTGGGACCCACTTTTGCTGACGTGTACACTGTGGGGCCCAAAAAAATAATAAATTAATTAAATATTATTATAATGATAAAGCAAAGCGTTACGTCATGCCAGCACTATTGTAACATTAGCTTTCTACTGCAACACAAGCCCTCTAACGTAACAGTAACTTTACATGTAAAGTAACGCTATTTCGTTAGTGTTACAATAGGTCAAAAAAGTCTGTCTAATGTAACGCAAAACAGGCATTACATTAGAAAAGTGTCTTATTTGCCCATCTATGGCGTAGTGCAACAATTGTATTTATTTTTGTTTATAAACCTGTGTACAGATCTTGTATTAAATTTGTATTTCTTTGTTCATTCTTTGTTCATGATTATGACTGTTGAATCCTCTAGTGCAAGTGGTGCTGGTGGAACCCGGGATGCTTATGCCACCCAAGTGGGAAGAGGTCGTGCAATAGGTAATTAAAAATATATAATTATCGACACTATGTACGAGATTTTTATTTACTTGTACTAGTTATCTCTAATGTGTTTTAGGTTAATTACATTTTGTCGATTGTTATGCAAGAAGGAATATCCCAATTGGTAAAGCGTCAATGATATTAGTACATTTTGTCGATTGTTATGCAAGAAGGAATATCCCAATTATATGCGATGATTGGCGCAAAATGGAACCGAAGACTGTAAAATAGAATTTATGAGATGAAGTTAAGGTACAATATGTTCTTCTCCAATGTTATTTTTGGTTAAAATTAGAGCAAGGTCAGGAGAATAGTTAAATGGTTAAAATTTTAGCTTTCTTGGCTTTGCATATTTCATCGCTTTTTAGTACATAAAAACCAGTAGAACACTACATCACATTTCGCCATTTTATTGTAAAATCCTAAAATAAATCAACCCCTTTGTTTTGCTTATTTTTCCTGAAACACGGTAAAAGTGGCCTTCTACATATTTTTAAGCTTTCTACAAATTTTATATTTTTACAAGGAAAATGTGGCTTTTGTTTTGTATTAATCAAGCACTTTAAACATGTCTATCGTACAAGGTTAAATTCTCAATAGTCTTTTAACAGAGTGTTAAATTATTTAAATTCTCAACAGAGTGTTAAATTATTTAAATTCTCAATAGTCTCTGACACATATGTACAAGATGTGATTACCAAATAAGAATCTTTTAAGAAATATATTTCATAATTTTTTATTGCATTTTTCAGATTTTCTAATTATTTGTATTTACATTCAATGACCAATAGAAAGTTAGGCATGATTATAAGTGCAACATGTCTGTTAAATTATGAAGGCTTGACAACTACAAAATACAACACAAATATCCATATACGTCAATTGCATTTAAAATATTTTCATGTTTTAAAACATTGAATGATTTATTGTAAACAATTGTGTAGGAAACTTTTAGTGGGGTTGAAGATGAACATTGGAGAAAGATAATTGATCGTGCTGGTAACCTGCATTGACAATTTAGAACTAGATTGAGGAGTCTTGCTCGAGATAAAAATGGTAACTACTCTACTTTACCACCCAAGTTGTACGCACACCTATCGACAGTAGGACCTTAGTGGAAACCGTTTATTGGAAATTCATTGAAAGAATAATTCAATGTATACTTTTTTCCCTTTTTTTAGTAGTTTGTTATTTAAAAAAAATTACTTTTTTGCATATTATATTTCACTAACCATTTAATTATAGGAACAAAGTGAAAAAATAAAGAAAAAGATTTGGGAATGGAGGCACGATATAAGAAGGCATGTGTTGGCTACGCGCATATTAGAGAAAAAATTGTAAGTTAAACAAGCAAGTAACTTAGTCTGGTTGCTTTACAATTCTTTTCGAATTGTTGCCACAACTGGATTCCATAAATTGAAGTACTATTATTTTTATGTAGTACTAATTTTCCGCAAGTTGAAACTGGACATTCTGTTAGAATAAATACAAGGGGTAGCTTGAATATTTTTTTGAGTGCTAATGTTGTTAAGGACAACTAAATTGTTGATCAACAAGTTTGTAAAGCATTAAAATCACAAATGAAAACTTAAATATTTTGCTAGAACCTCTCTCACTGTAATTTTCAATATCATTTGTAGATATTTAAAAATTACCAACAGAATTAAATAGAAAGCGTAATATAATGTGAATACTTATGCATGTATACTATATTATTAAGAAATTACTATGGTTCTTTATCATATGAATTAAGAAATTACTTCTAATTAGTCTTCATTATGTGATTAAAGAAGATATAGGTCTAACCATAGAGATCTATAATGTGACCCGACTAGATATGTGGGAATATGCTAGGCGTGATGTAGATGGTGTAATCAATGATCGTGTTACATTGCAAGTTCTTGACGATGTGGTAATAATTTTTATTTTTATTATTTTATATACTAATTTCTTGCATCGTTGTCTTGCACTATACTACTACAAGTTAAAAATGAGTATAAAACTTTGATATTTTAAATTGACATATCAGCATATTTTCCCGAACATGAGCTTACTAATATTGGAAATGATGACTTACTTGCTCGGATAATGCCGTTGGAGTATCCAGGATGAATTAGAGGTTTAGGATGGGGTGTAACTAAGGCGTCACTGCAAACATTATCAACTATTAACGAGCTATCTAAATTTAAAAATGATGTTTCTTATTTGATTAATAAAATGAAGGAATCAGGGCCGGCCTAAGACTTGGTTGGCCTAGTGCGAAAAAAAAATTAGGGCCCTTTTATAGAAAATTACTAATATGAATATAAAGAAAAAATTCAAAGAACTTTATGATTGAATAGAGTAAAGCAAATGATATCTTATAAATATAAAAAAGTGGCAAAAGTACATCATAAATAAAAAAATTACATACCTTTAAGTCTTGCCTTTCTTCATCCTGATAAAATCTAAAATTTGAAACCGGCAATACATCAGTACTCATCTAAAGTGACCTCTTCTTACATTTTTAGAAGCAAAATCAGCGACTATATGCTCCACATCAGTATATTTTTCTTAATACTCAAAATTTCCAATCCATTCAACCTTTCTTGACTCATACTTGTCCGCAAATAAGATTTAATTAAATTTAACTTTGAAAAACTCCATTATGCAGATGCCACAGTAGGTATAGTTAATAAAATCCTATAAGCAACTAAAATATTTGGAAATATATCAATCTTCTTCACAAATTTTAAGACTCTGAGAGAATTCCATGATGTTTCACAATCATATGCTACACTTGGAAGCATCTCATGTAAGATTTATAATTCTGAAAGTAACCGTTTTGCATCAATATTGCAATCATCACCATCAGTAAAGGTTTCTTCTAGTTTCGTACAACAATTTTTTAGTCCTTCATTATCAAAAGAAATCAGTCGGGATGCATCAAACAAAAAAACCAAAAACAGACTCAAAAAGTTCCATTTGTTTGAATCTTATCTTCAGCTGAGAAAGTACCATATCCACTAGTACAAGAAAATAATCAGTTCTATAATTTTTTAACGGAAATTGTTGTTCCCTTTCGGTGTCAGGATTATCATCAAACTGTCTATTTCTTTTAATCCTACGTTTTATAAGAAAAATAGGTTCAATATCCATTTCATTATCAAGCTCTTTAGCATCAATCATAGATGATGTGAACCCATTTTCTCTATATTTTTCAAAGAAAGAAACCAGCCCTTTTAAACTTGCAATAGCAACATCAAGACGCATATCTTCAGATTGCAAATTCTTGCTCACCAAATTAATTTTGTGCACAATATCATGCCAAATATTCAAACTCAATATAAATTCAAAACTTGAAAATTCATTTGAGGCCAATTTTTCAGCATCCCGACATATTTTTGGATCATCAGAAATTTCAGCTAATTTCATTAAAGCATCTCTTATTTTTGGAGCTTGTGTTCTTATTGCCTTTACACTTTCGATTTAACTTTCCCATCTTGTCATACCTAAGGATTTTAAAATCAAATCATCAATATATTCAAGCAATAGATTTCATCTTTTGGTGGAACTATCAAACACATTACATATAGCTTGACATGCTCCAAAAAAAGATTTACTTTTCACACAAGAATTTGCCATATCAGAGAGTAAGTTAAGAGAATGACAACCACAAGGCATGTAATAAGCTCTAGGATTAACATCAAGTAATATTTTTTGAATATCTTGGTGTTTCCCCCTCATATTAGAACCATTATCGTATCTTTGTCCCTCACATCATTGATATTTAAATCAAGAGATTTAACAGCATTTTCTAACTCACCAAACAGGCCCAACCCGGAAGTATTTTCCACATTTAAAAACTCTAGGAAATACTCTTCAATTTTTACAAGATGACTCACAACATCAACACATCTAATCACCAAAGTCATTTGTTCCATACGAATTGCATTAGGAGTGTAATCAAGAATCACTAAAAAATATTTACCTTCTTTGATTTTCTTTAATATTACACTCTTTACACTCGAAACCAACATTACTATCAAATCATTTTGTACTTTCTAACTAAGATAATGATAGTGAATGTCCTTATCTTGAATGAGTCTGAAATGGTGCTTCATTGTTTGATCAAACTCAGCTATTGAATCAAGAAAACCCAAAAAAATACCATTTAAATCTTCAAATATTTTTTTCATTTTTCCCACGAAATGCCAGATTATTCATCGCAGCTTAACAATAGCACTTATTCTGATCATAAACTGCATCCAATGTTCAGTATCTTTTTTAATTTGCTCTTGCAATTCTTTATCAATGGTTTGATTTGTTTTCAATATAACTTAGAGTTCAGTCCATGCCCTAAGGTTGGTAGGATGTTCAAGACTATCGTCGTGTTGCTTAAGCTTTTCACCTAAATGTACCCAATCATCTACTTCAACACTTGCTAAATTATTTTTAGAACTAACATTTTTTACCACTTTACAACAAAAGAAGAATACTTCATTCAATTCTTTTAGGTAAACTAACCATTTTCTTTCGAAAAGTTCACCATTTCTTAATTTTTGATCAGAATAATAGGTTGAAAACCCCCTACTACGTTTATCATTGGGAAATATAATCATATTTTCCTTAATAGGGCCCTTTTCAACTAGCAAATCCCTCATTTTACTATTTAATCCATCCCATACCCGAGAATCATACATATTCAAAGTTAGTGGACCAAACTCTTTAGGACTAATGTATTCCCTATTTTCAATAACCACACTTTCAATCATTTCGGTTTCTTGTTCAGTTATCTCGTTCTCACACTCTTCGTCAATTACATCGTGTTCTTGTGTTAAAGTATTATGAACCTGAGACACCACTTTTTCGACAATTTCATACTCTTCTTTTTTAATCATATCAAGTTGTTAGGCTTTCTTCCAAAAAAATTCAAGAGATCCCTTTAGTGTCTTAATTTTTTCTTCCTCTTCCTTTTTCTTTTTATTTTGTCATTACCAGGTGTATACTTTTTAGTAAACATATTTTGCACTAAAGCAGCTAGCAGATTTTGCACTAAAGCAATAGGCGCGAGACTTATGAGAAAATGAAACCTGGATAGATGAACTAACAAGTACCGAAGTAGTGAAGCAAGAGCCTGATCTTCAATTCTAAATTAACAACAATGATCAAGTCTGAACTCAAGTCCAACACTGAAAAAAATTGTAAAAACTATTTAAATGAAATAATAGATTAATGATTATAATTCATAAACCAATCAAATTAACTCAAAATTATAACTCAAATATTAAATATAATTAAAGAATTACAATTTTATAAAATTTAACAAATTATAAAAAGTATAAAGAACATGTAACTATGTAGCATCTGATTAGGGATAGAGAAACAAGTAGGTGCTACAGTTTTGGTATAGTATATAAATAACTAAAATAAAAGATTGAAATTACCTTTATAATTTAATCCCTAAATTGGAACATGAAAGACAACTATGGAGTCAATTGATTTTTAATATGATAATATCCACCATTGTGATGATTGCTGTAGTGATGCTTCGAGAAATTGAAGATGAATGGGCTAAAAAAAGGCCCTAAAATTCTATACAAATACAGATATATACTTAAACATATATTGGGCTAAAAAAATGTTGGGCCCCTGGATTTAGTGGGCCCAGTGCAGGAGCACTGGTAGTACTGGTTCAGAGCTGGCAGTGAAAGGAATTAAAAACTAAGGGTTGTACTCCGCGTGCACAATCTGGAGGTTCGAGTCATATGGATAATTTTGACAAGGATAATAAAGTTCATGATTACGCTGATTTGTGTTAGATGCAGACATTCCTCACGTATACCTCTATTTATAGGATATATTCTCAAATATGATTATAATCTTTTGTTCTATATTTTGTCATCGATAATATTTAAAAATACAGGGAAAAAATGCTTGCTATTTGTACGTGGATACGGGACGTAGATATACGTGGGGAGAGGGATCTTACAAAATGTTCTGAATGATAGAATTTTTCATGGTATTCCACTTGAAGAAGGATATGTGAGGGCCCAATTTGAAGTGGCGGAAAAGAAGGAGTTCAATACTAAGCTTCCGAGACCTTGTGACGAGGTTAGCCTTGTTGTGAAGTGCCTGGGTATTTTTTGGCTTGGCCCCGAAAATTGGTTTCAATGAAACTTGAGGTTAAATCTCTAATTTTTAGTTATCAATATGATTTGTCTATTTTGCAAAAAAATATTATTTACTTTCTGATTGTTTGATTGTTTTCCTGTTTCTTAGACATCTCCGAGTACTGTGAACAAGAAAAATTGTAAGAATGCCATAGGCCAAAAAAAATTTGAAGATAAAGTGAATCAGAAGCATGCAGATAGAAAGAAGGAGAAAGCAAGCGAGTCCATTATTCATGTATCTTCAAGACAATTTGGTTATCCTCTTCTAGAAGATGTATGTCATGGAGTGTTGGAGTTTATTCGTCTTGCTATCATGTTCGATCGTATTACTGATATACAGGTTGAAATGGGACCTTATTGGGATGTCGACCCGTGGATCGAGCATATTAATAAAGAAAATATTTTAGAGATTCTAAATGCTTAATGGCTAAGCGCTTCCACCCTCTTCTTTTATATTATGTAATATGAGTACAAATCAAATTTCATAAATTGACAACAAATTTCTAATCGCGTGTCTTCTTTGTTTAAAATGTATTTGTTGAGGTATTTTTATCAAAAAATCTTGACATGGCAACAAAATTCTCTTTTGTATCATCTCATCAGGTGTATCACTTATGGGATAACCCTAATACATTCTTGGCGAAAAGTTTGTTGTGACATGTTGACAAACACCACCTGATTTTTGTGCCTTATAACATTTCGTAATGTTAGATATATTTGATAATGTCATGTCTAATGTGATTTATGTTTAGTTTTCAGATCTTACTTAAACAGGACAAATCAGTACTTAACTGGAAATCAGTACTTATACTGAAGTCAGAACTTAAGTTATCAGGAGATATTTATCAGAAGATAATATCAGGACTTAAAGGAGACTTTCAGATAAGGAAGGCGACTGATTGAAAGGAAAGAAGATCAAGACAAACGCAAAAAGAGATATTTATGAAGAAGGAATTCTATGAAGAATAGAATACTTGGAAGAAAAGATATCTGATTGATATATTTTAGGAAGCAGAATTATATTCCATATCAATTAGCGATTATCTTGTAACTGTATAGTATATAAACACAGACATAGGGTTTACACTATAAGTGTTATCATTATCGAGAATAATATTCATTGTAACCCTAGCAGCTCTCGTGATATTTATTCATCACTGAGAGAGGATAGTTCCATATTGTAACAGAGTTTATTATATTGAATAAACTCTATTTTCTGTTACTTTAGTTCTTTAATTTGATTTGATTGTGATAAACACTGTATTCAACCCCCTTCTACAGTGTGTGTGACCTAAGAAGTGGTATCAGAGCAGATCTGTTAACACACAAACAGTTTAAGATCCAAAAACAATCATGTCTGAAGAAGAAACTCCAACCAAGCCCACCAAAACTGAAGAACCTTCAAAGACTCAAATTCATAGTCGATATGAGACTGTTAGAGTTCCCATACTGAAACCATCTGAATATTCCATATGGAAGGTGAGGATGTCTATGTTTCTGGAAGCTACTGATCCAGAATACCTTGACAGAATCAATGAAGGACCACACAAGCCAACCAAACTCGCTGTTGTAGTTGCAGGTTAATGAGCAAAGTATGTACCAAAGGAGAAGAGTGATTACACTGCTGAAGATATCGCATCAATTGCTAAGGATGCTAAGGTACGACACTTGCTCCATAGTGCCATTGATAATGTAATGTCAAACAGGGTAATTAACTGCAAGACTGCAAAGGAGATATGGGATGCCTTGGAGACAAGATGCCAGGGAACTGATTCAATTAAGAAGAACAGGAATACTATACTCACTTAAGAGTATGAACACTTTGACTCAAAGTCTAATGAGTCATTAACTGGTTTATATGACAGATTTATCAAACTCTTAAATGATTTATCACTAGTTGACAAGGAATATTATCTTGAGGATTCAAATCTTAAATTCTTGTTCGCACTTCCTGAAAGATGGGATTTGAAGGCCACCACTATAAGAGACAACTATAATCTTGAAGAAACAACTCTTGATGAAATTTATGGGATGCTCAAGACTCATGAACTTGAGATGGAACAAAGAAGCAAGAGGAAAGGAGGAAAGTCAAGGATAGTTGCTCTTAAGGCTGAGGAGGAATCTCCAAAAACAACTACCTCAAGGAAAGGCAAGGGACAAGCTCTTATCACAAAGTCTAATAATGAGTTATCAAGTTCTGATAGTGATGATAACTCAGAAACTGAAAGATTGCCTGAGATGGATGATGATGAAGAGATGATGAAGTTGTGTGCTCTTATGGTGAAAGGAATCACAAGAATTGCGTACAAAAAATTCAAGAAGGGAAAGAAATTTTCCAGGAAAGGCGCAAGTTCTGATAAGAAGATTTTCAGAAAATATGAAGGCAAAGGAGGGAAGTCTGACAGAGGAGATTACACAAATGTCAAATGCTACAACTGTGGTGAGAAAGGCCACATATCTCCTGATTGCAAGAAATTGAAAATTGACAAAGGCAAGGCTCTTGTCATAAAGAAGAAAAGCTGGACAAATACTTTAGATTCTAAAAGTGAGGAAAACTATGCCTTGATGGCAAATGCTGATAGCAGTTCTGATGCTGCTGAGTTAAAGGTACCTCAAACTACTTATGCCTTTCATACTGATGATATTAATGAGTTGAGAAGATATCTTAAAACCATGTTTATTAGTTATAGAGATCACACTTTAACATGTGAAAGATTAACTTCTTAAAATCTTGCTTGTTAAAAGAGGAATGATTATTTAGAAAAAGAGTTAGTCATGTTCCATCAAACTCAGAAAGATAGAGATGATGCTTTTTATGTTAGGGATGAAGTACTTAAAATGAATGAATCTCTAAAAACTGAGTTAGAAATGGAAAGAGAGATTATCAGAACTTGGACTAACTCTGGAAGAACAACTCATAATTTGTTAAGTAGTGGAAACTGGAAAGAGGGCTTAGGTTATGGAGATGATAAGAATGATAAAGGAACTGTAGAAATTGAGCCTATAGTTGTTAAACAAAAGCCAAAGTTGAAACCTGTTAAGTTTGTAGTTTTAAAGTCTGATACTGATAAATCGGAAGTTAAAGAGGAATTAACTTCTGGAAAACTAAAACAGGAAAAGCCAACTGAAGTTAACGTAGGCTTAATGACAAAGAAGCAGCTTAAGCATAAGCTGAAAGATGTTAAGAATGTAAACAAGGTAAAGTCACCTAGGAAAAATAGGAATGGAAAGGAAGGTGTGAATAAAAGTAATGATTACAAGGATGTTCCTAATGCTCCTAGAAAAACATGTCATAATTATGGAAGTTCTTACCATCTAGCTTCTTTTTGCAGGAAGAATAAGAACATAAACTCCTTACCTTCAAATTCAGGAGTTAAGAGTCAGTCTGTTAGATATAGGCCACAAAATCCTTGTTTTCATTGTGGTAGTTTATGGCATTCCATTTATACTTGTAAGGAATATCATAGTTTATACTATAATTATTATCAAATAAAACCTTCTTTAAAGAAAGTTAGCATTGTTCCTTCCAGTGTAAGTACTGATACAAAGTCTGATAGTGTAAATGCTGATAAGAAAAATGTTAACATAAACTCGGATGCTAAATCCGCTGCAAATGTTAACAAACTTAATAAGGCCAAAGGATCCAAGCAAGTCTGGGTCCTTAAAACTAATCATTAATGGTCTTTATGATTGCAGGGCAATAGGAAAAACATCCTAGTTCTGGATAGTGGATGTTCAGGATATATGACTGGAAATAAAGCCCTATTATCAGACTTTGTGGAGAAAGCTGGCCCAAGTGTTTCTTATGGAGATGGCAACATTAGAAAAACCTTGGGATATGGCAATATCAATCTGGGAAATGTCATCATTGAAAAAGTAGCTCTGGTCTCAGGACTTAAACACAATCTTCTGAGTGTTAGTCAAATCTGTGACAGAGGTTATCATATGGATTTCTTTGAAGAACACTGTGAAGTTGTAAGCAAATCTACAGGCAAAGTTGTTCTGAAAGGATACAGTCATGGTAACATTTATGAAGCCAAGCTTTCAACAAGTACTGATGGTTCTGCAATCTGTCTGATAAGTAGAGCATCAATTGAACAAAGCTGGAATTGGCACAAGAAACTCTCTCATTAAATTTCAACAATGTAAATGAACTAGTCAAGAAAGATCTTGTGAGAGGACTGCCAAAATAAGTATTTGCTCCTGATGGCCTTTGCGATTCATGTCAGAAGGCTAAACAAAGAAAATCTTCATTCAAGAGCAAGACTGAATCATCAATTCTTGAGCCTTATCACCTACTACATGTTGATCTATTTGGTCCAGTGAATGTCATGTCTATTGCAAAGAAGAAATATGCTATGGTCATAGTGTATGAGTTCACCAGATACACATGGGTGTATTTCTTGCACACAAAAAGTGAAATTCCATTTATCTTGATTGATCATGTCAAGCAATTGGATAAATTGGTCAAAGATTCTGTGAAGATCATAAGAAGTGATAATGGCATTGAGTTCAAGAATTTGATCATGGAAGAGTTCTACGAAGACCATGGAATAAAGCAGGAATTTTCTACTCCTGGAACTCCACAACAAAATGGAGTTGTTGAAAGAAAGAATAGAACTCTTATTGAAGCTGCACGAACTATGCTTGATGAAGCAAAGCTACCAACCTATTTTGGGCTGAAGCTGTGCAGACTGCTTGTTTCACTCAGAATGCAACACTCATTAACAAGCATGGAAAGACACCATATGAGATGGTGAAGAAAAAGAAGCCAAATCTGAAGTATTTTCATGTATTTGGATGGAAGTGTTTTGTTCTTAAGATTCATCCTGAACATCTATCCAAATTTGATGTAAAAGCTGATGAAGGAATTTTTGTTGGATATCCACTTTCCACAAAAGCCTTCAGAGTCTACAATTTAAGAACAAGGGTAGTCATGGAATCTATCAATGTCTTTTTTGATGATAAGAAGATTACTGGACTTGAAGATTTCAATGATCATGATCAGCTGAGATTTGAAAATGAAGATTTAATTTCTGATACTGTAAATCCTGACGGTCTAAATCCTGATACTGCAAACTCTAATGGTTTAAACTCTGAGGTTATTGAAACTATGGTGACTACGCCAAAGGAAGATGCACCTGTGCAGGGGGCATACTGAAGATACAACCACTTCTCAAGAAGCATCGAAACCTACAACTGGTTCCTCAAGTTCTGATTCATCAAGTTCTGATGAGCCAAGTTCTGATAATTCTGGAAACTCAATTTCTGAAGGATCAAACTCAGAGAGCATAATTTCAGGGGGAGCATCAGAAAATGTTGATGAAGACAGCATGGATCATGGGGGAGCATCCAGTTCTAGAGAACACCTTCCATCTGCAAGGAAGTGGACTAAATCACATACACCTGACTTAATTATTGGAAATCCTGATGCAGGTGTCAGAACTAGAAAAGCTACATCAAATGAATGTCTTTATAATTCTTTTCTTTCTCAGACGGAACCAAAGAAAGTGGAAGAAGCTCTTCAAGATGATGATTGGGTGCAAGCAATGCAGGAAGAGTTAAACGAATTTGAAAGAAATAAAGTCTGGACCCTAGTGCCAAGACCAAAGAACAGATCTGTTATTGGTATAAAGTGGGTGTTCAGAAACAAAACTGATAGTGATGGCATAATAACAAGGAATAAAGCAAGGTTGTTTGCAAAAAGATATTCTCAATAGGAGGGGATTGATTATGATGAAACATTTGCACCAGTTGCTAGATTGGAAGCCATAAGGATATTTTTGGCTTATGCTGCTCACAAAAGTTTACTGTCTTTCAAATGGATATGAAAAGTGCTTTTCTTAATGGAGAATTGGAAGAGGAAGTATATGTTGAACAACCTCCAGGCTTTGTAGATCCCAAACGTCAAATCATGTCTACAGGCTTGATAAAGCACTTTATGGCCTTAAGCAAGCTCCAAGAGTATGGTATGAGACTTAGCTCAGTTTCTTCTGGAAAGTGGATTCAACAGAGGAACTATTGACAAAACATTGTTCTACCTCAACCATGGAAAGGACTTACTTTTGGTGCAGATATATGTTGATGATATCATTTTGGTTCCACAAATGACAGACTTTGCAAGAAGTTTTCCAAACTGATGCAGTCAAGATATCAAATGAGTATGATGGGGGAACTTAGTTATTTTCTGGGATTTCAAGTCAAGCAGAATGAAGAAGGCACTTTATTTGTCAATCCAAGTACACCAGAAATTTGCTGAAGAAATTTGGAATGCAAGATTGTTCAAGTGCATCCCTCTCATGGCCACTGCAATAAAATTGGATAAGGATACTGGTACATCGGTAGATATTACTGTTTACAGAGGTATGATTGGCTCACTACTCTATCTAACTGCAAGTAGACTGATATCATGTATGCTACCTGTCTTTGTGCAAGATTTCAAGCAAATCCAAGAGAACCTCACTTAACAGCTGTGAAAAGAATTTTCAAGTACCTTAAGGGTACAGCTAATCTGGGATTGTGGTATCCTAGAGAATCAGATTTTAAGCTAATAGGTTACTCAGATGCAGATTTTGCAGGATGCAAAATTAACAGGAAAAGCACAAGTTGGAAGCTGCCAATTTCTTGGAGGCAGATTAGTTTCTTGGTTTAGTAAGAAACAAAAGTCAATTTCCACATCAACTGCAGAAGCAGAGTATATTGGTGGAGGAAGCTATTGTGCACAGATTCTTTGGATGAAGAATCAGTTACTGGATTATGGGTTAACATACTTTAAAATCCCTATTTACTGTGATAACCAAAGTGCTATTGCTATGACAGGTAATCCAGTTCAACACTCAATGACAAAGCACATTAGCATTAGGTACCACTTCATCAGGGAACATGTGGATGAAGGTACAGTGGAATTACACTTTGTTCTAACAGATCAACAACTAGCAGATATCTTCACAAAACCACTGTGTGAAGCTACTTTTACAAGATTGGTAAATGAACTTGGAATGGTTTCAGGTCTTTCTCTAAATCTGCTTAGTTTATGTTCTGATACATCAGATTTTATGGTCAGTATTTACATATATTACTATCTTTGTTTATTTGTGCTTCAATTGGAAATATTTAAGTGTTGATTGTTGTCTGATGTGAAATTCTAAACTCTGATAGTGATATGAATGTTTCTGTGATTATTCAATCCAATGAGGATAATTGTGCTAGATGCTAACCTAGTAGTCTTTAATGTACTACAGTCCCATGTTTGAAGTAATTGTTTACGTGGAAATCTTTTAACACAAGCAAATTCTGATATTGAGCTTAGTTAAGTTTACTTTGTGTATCTTATTACTAAGTCAAAACTAGAATAGTGCTTCTTATCTGTTAAGTTCTGACGTTAGTAAATCTGATGGATGTACTAAGTGTTGATAAATCTCACTTATCAAAGAAAAGGAAAGAAAAGGGAATAAAAATTAGGTACTCCTTTAAGATCTAGAGTAAAATGTGGAAGGGAAGACCCAAGTGCATTGTTGGTATTAAGTAATATGCATCAGAAAAGCAAAATAAATATTGTTCTTGGTGACTTTTCACACTCTATGATTACTGGAGAAATACTCTAATAATAGCATAAATTCTGATAAGCAGTCGTAACTCACTTACACTAAGAAGCCACTGTACAATGGAATTTCAAAAGATGCATAAAATGAGCACAAAACAGTTGAGGTGGACTCATGCATGAACTCATTCTAAAGTAGACCTCAAAATACTAACAGATTTTGAGCAAAGTTCTTAGTTATACCTTATTTCTAAGATGTACTGAAGTGAATCAAACTTTAATCTTTATCTGATATTTAGCTACTGCACACACATACACTCCATATGAATGATGAAATTACTGTGGTGCTAAATGTGGTTTTAGATGAACAGGTTAAGTGTCACTTGTATAAATTCTGAGGACAAGTTATGATGAAAGTTCTGATGATTAAATTCTGAAGAAACGAAATCAGAACTTGTGTGAAGTATTACAGAAATAGTCATTCACATTCGAGTTAAGGAATCATATTCTGATGTCTGTTAAGTTCTGATATAAGTCTTAGTTCTGATATTAAATCCTAATTATTTACTTGACTTATTTATGGTTAAATCTGAAACAGTCATATTTAAAAATCAGAATATGTTTGGGTGAGATATTAACAGAATTATCTACTCAACCACCTCAAACTTCTCAACCTCAACCTTCAGATCCTACAGTGCAACCTTCATCTTCTAAACCTAAGAGGACTAAGAAAGTACCTCAGACACAACAGATGAGAAGGATATTCATTTTGCGAGATGAATCAGATGCTGAGGAACAGGTTCCTGTCACAGAACCTGTTATTATAGAAGCTGAGAAGGTCTCTTCTCAGAAGGATGTTGATATTGGGAGTTCCAAGCCCCTAAAAGGCTTAGAAAGCGTAATTCTGCTGATACAGCTCCTAAAGACTCCTCAAAAGCTAAAAGATTCAAATCATTAGCAAAAAGGCCTGAAGATTCTGGCAAAGGAATGGAAGCAACAGCTAAGGAAGGGGGTCAGGAATCTCTGATCTCACAAGGACCCTGTTGAAGCTCACAATTCTCCTAGTGCTAATCCAGACCTTCATGCAACTCATCAATCTCCAGTACATGCTGATAACCAGGGGCCAAGTGATGAAATTGACATCCATAACTTGGAAGTGCCTCAGGTTTTGCATCTAGAAGCTCCATCAGCTCCAATCACTCCACCACCAACACCATTTCTTGATGCTGATTTTAATCCAGAATTACCTACAACACCTTCTCTGCATCTAGATACTGAAGATCAGATTTTAGGTGAACATCAGAATATGGTTGTGATTAGAACTTAATTGAAGATCAGCCCTTAGAGGATGATGTTGAAGCCTCAATAGCCTCTCATACTATTCTTTTATCAGAAGAAGTTGTTGATGCTGATTCTATAAGCTCTGATGCTGCTAATAATGAAGTTACTGGTGAAGCTGCTGCTACAAATGTAGATACTGATATAGCTGGTCCATCTGGACATGCACCTCCACAAACTGTTCATAAAGCTGAGATAGTCAAGAAAGTTTGTTACAGGGGAAGCACCAGTACCTTGGAGTGAAACTCCTAGAGGACAGGAGTGGACTAAGGAGTGGAACACAGTTACCTTTGTTCCTTCTGAAAAGATTCTTGATGAGCATCTTGTAAAAGTTGATGAAATGCTGATCAATGATGATTTTAAGACACCTCTGCGAGTTACTGTATTGAGTACAAGGCACCTTCAAGTTCAACACTCAATAACTTATGACAAGGTGAATAAAATTCAAGAAACCTTGATCTAGCAAGATATGAATCTGAAACTTGAAAAGAAAAGGTTTTTCCAACCATACCTTTGACAGAATTGCCTATATTGAGAAAATCCAAGGAGAAGCAACAGTCTCAGATTGATGAAATTTTGAAGAATCAAGCTTCTCATCAAATCAACTTAATGAGATCCAATCCTCAGTGGAATTGCTTGTCTCTTTTCTTTTACCTGCTGATGCCAAAAAGGGGGAGAAAGTATTTAAGTCCAAATGCCAAACCTATTAAGACACTGAAGGGAAAGGATGATGGAAAGATGATCTGGGAACACTCTGGAATGGGTGGAGGTCATGGTCAAGGTAAAGGTCTTTCATCAAGTAGAACTGGAACTACAAGTCAAAGAACCAAGTTCTGATACTGGGAGAAGAATAACTTCTGATACTGGTAAAAGGATAAGTTCTGATGAACATCTGAAACTTGATGAGGAAATTTCAAGACAGTATTTTCTGAAAAAAAATCCAGGAATGGACTTTGAGAGTCTAAAGGAAGAGGAAGCTAGACTTAAGTTAGAAAAATTAAACTTCAAATCTGAAGCTTCTGTTATTGAAAAGAAATATCCTAAGGCTAAAGGCATTGTGATTAAAAGAAAGGGTAAATCCTGATGCAACCAAGGCCCAAATCATAAATGCAGATAGATCCAAGGTCCAAGGGCAAAGAAAAAGTGGTGAACCTGTAAAGGTTTATCTACCTCCTATGGATGAAGAAGTATCTGTTGAAGATGTTAATCTTACTCTAGTTTCAAAGAAGATTTCTCAAACAACCTCTGACATGGCTCAAGTTGTTCAGAGTTAAGATATATAGTTCTGATATGACATTGAAGCAAGCAACCTCTGACATAGCTCAAGTTGGCTTGATATCAGAAGATAAGTTAAAGGAAACCTCTGACATTGCTCATGTTAAATCCTCAAGGTTACTCCTACCAGGATTCACTAAAGCTAAACAGACTCAACGCCTTTGAAAACTCCGACAAGTGGTTTTGAAGCAAGAGTTGTTACAGAAAAGGAAGCAAGAGATAAATCTGGATTGGGTAGTGCTGATGAAAGAAGAGTGCAGAACACAACCAATGATCCAACTTCCTTAAGTGAACCAGGTGTTGGAGCAACTCCTGAAAGATTGAATCAGCTTAAATCTGTACAGATGGTTTACCATACCTTCTTGAAAGAACACATCTTGTTATATTTCATGACAGATGGAAGGGTTTACCACATAAGGGAGAATGTTATACCACTGAAGTATTTTGAGGAATTAGAACATATTCTATTCTTACTTCAAGTGATGAACAGATTAATAGAAAGTGCTGCAAATTATTTGAAGACTCAAATTCAGAGACAGAAGAAGCTTTATTCTGTTAAGTCTGACAGCACATACTGTCCCAAGTACAGAGATCACAAGGGTGATATTGTCGAGATGAATCCTAACCCTGCTAAGATTATAACTACATTTCTGGGTTATAAGGCTGTAGAATTCAATCTTGAGTCTGACAAGGCATATTTGATCAGACTGGATCAGGACATAAGGAAAGCTAAAATAAATGATCTCAGGGCTGCTATCTTTCAAATTGGTGAAGATACAGTTGAATTGAAGAATGCTAAAAGGAGGATGATTGAAGAACTTAAATATGCTGAGAGATGTTTGTTAAAGAACTATCTCAGAACAACTCTTGATATTAAAGAGATCGATAATTGAAGCCAAGTCAAGATCTACAACTGCTCAAATTCTGATGTGTATACAGACTGGAGCTGTTATCGCAAGTTAAAGTTGGTAAAGCTTTAAGGACTGTAAGTTGTAGTTATCTAGTCAAATTCTCATGCATTTGTACTTAATTTTTTGACATCATCAAATATCTGTTAAACTTGTATATTATGCTAATTTACAAGTTGGGGGAGATTGTTAGATATATTTGATAATGTCATGTCTAATGTGATTTGTGTTTAGTTTTCAGATCTTACTTAAACAGGACAAATCAGTACTTAACTGGAAATCACTGAAGTCAGAACTTAAGTGGTCAGAACTTAAGTTATCAGGAGTATTTATCAGAAGATAATATCAGGACTTAAAGGAGACTTTCAGATAAGGAAGGCGACTGATTAAAAGGAAAGAAGATCAAGACAAACGCAAGAAGATATGCATGAAGAAGGAATTCTATGAAGAATAGAATACTTGGAAGAAAAGATATCTGATTGATATTTTAGGAAGCATAATTATATTCCATATCAATTAGCGATTATCTTGTAACTATGTAGTATATAAATACAGGCATAGGGTTTACACTATAAGTGTTATCATTATCGAGAATAATATTCATTGTAACCCTAGCAGCTCTCGTGATATTTGTTCATCACTGAGAGAGGACAGTTCCATATTGTAATAGAGTTTATTATATTGAATAAAGTCTATTTTCTGTTACTTGAGTTCTTTAATTCGATTGATTGTGATAAACACTGTATTCAACCCCCTTCTGGTGTTTAACTGATATGTTGGTTGTTGATAGCTATCACCGTGACGTGCCCACGTACCCTTCCTTGGCGGGTTTGGAGTGTGCATGTGCTTGCTGGGACCCCCCCTCAGGGTGATCCTGGTGTTGGACTGGATCCAGGTAGGCAGGTGATCCAGGTCATGGGCTGGACCCTGGTTAGGAGATGATCCAGGTCATGGGTTGGATCCTGGCTGGGAGACGATCCAGGTCATGGGTTGGATCCTGACTGGGAGATGACCCAGGTCATGGGTTGGATCCTGGATGGGAGATGATCCAGGTCCTGGGTTGGATCCTAGCTGGGAGATAATCCAGGTCCTGGGTTGGATCCTGGATGGGAGATGATCCAGGTCCTGGGTTGGATCCTGGCTGGGAGATGATCCAGGTCCTGGGTTGGAGATGATCCAGGTCCTGGGTTGGATCCTGGCTGGAAGATGATCCAGGTCCTGGTTTGGATCCTTGCTGGAAGATGATCCAGGTCCTGGGTTGGATCCTTGCTGGGAGATGATCCAGGTCTTGGTTTCGCCCTGAGCCTGGGTCTCTCCACTTCACTACTCTGAGTGAGGGGAGTCTTGGTCCACCAGCTGATCCTGTCTCACCCTAGATCTGGGTTGGGCCCTAGCCAGGTTGCTTATACCCTATCATTTTCCCCCCACTCCCCCATGCAGATTTTTTGGATGAGGGAGTAGAGAAGTGTTATGTAGCAGTTGTCTTGTTGAAAAATTTTTGCTTCTTTCTTGCCCCCCAATCCAGATCTGGTAAGTAGAGACCAATCCGAATTAAGGTAGAGGAAATTGGTTGCCTTGACAAAATTTCTTCTTTCTTGCCCCTAATCTGGATCTGGTGTAGTAGAGACCAATCCGAATTAAAGTAGAGGAAATTGGTTGCCTTGGAAAATTTTTTGCTTCTTTCTTACCCCCCCCCCAATCCGGATATGGTGTAGTAGAGAGCAATCCGGATTAAGGTAGAGGAAATTGGTTGCCTTGGAAAAATTTCTACTTCTTTCTTGCCCCCGAATCCGGATTTGGAAATTTCTGCTTCTTTTCTTCCCCCCCCCCAATCCGGATCTGTGTAGTAGAGATCATTCGGATTAAGGTAGAGGAAATTAGTTGCCTTGGAAAAATTTCTGTTTCTTTCTTGCCCCCCAATCCGGATCTGGTGTAATAGAGATCAATCCGGATTAAGGTAGAGGAAATTGGTTGCCTTGGAAAAATTTCTGCTTCTTTCTTACTCCCCAATCCGGGTCTGGAAATTTCTGCTTCTTTCTTGCCCCCCAATCCGGATCTGGAAATTTTTGCTTCTTTCATACCTCCCAAACCGGATCCGGTGTTATAGAGATCAATCCGGATTAAGTAGAGGAAATTGGTTGCCTTGGAAAAATTTTGCTTCTTTCTTGCTCCCCAATCCGGGTCTGGAGTTGTAGAGGCCAATCCATATTGAAGTTAGAGGAAATTGGTCCCCGTAGAAAAATTTATGCTTCTTTGTTGCCCCCCAATCCGGGTCTGGAAATTTCTACTTCTTTGTTTGCCAAGAAAATGATCTAGATGCATAGCAGTTGTTAGGAACCCGGATTTGGATACATATCTGGGTTGGTTGCTGTTATTGTTGGCTTCCAATCCTGGTATGGCATCATACCTGGGTTGGTGTTTTCTTTTAACGTTGGCTTCCAATCCGGGTATGGCACCCTAACCGGATTGGTGTTTGCTTTTTCTTGTTTGTGTACTTAGAAAATGATTTAAGTACATAGTAATTGTCTTCAACCAGGATCTGGATACCTATCCGGGTTGGTTGTTATTATTGTTGGCTTCCAATCCGGGTATGGCACCATACCTGGGTTGGTGTTTGCTTTTAAAGTTGGCTTCCAATCCGGGTATTGCACCATAACCGGATTGATGTTTGCTTTTACTTGTTTGTGTACTTAGAAAATGATCTAAGTACATAGTAATTGTCTTTAACCCGGATCTGGATACCTATCGGGTTGGTTGCTATTATTATTGGCGTTACTATTATTGTTGGCTTCCAATCCGGGTATGGCACCATACCTGGGTTGGTTTTTTTTTTAAAGTTGGCTTCCAATCCGGGTATGGCACCATAATCGGATTAGTGTTTGTTTTTGCTGGTTTGTGTACTTAGAAAATGTTCTAAGTACAAAGTAATTGTCTTCGATCCGGATCGGGAAACCTATCCGGGTTGTTGTTGGCTTTAATATTAACTTCCAAATTGTTGCTTTTGATGTTTGCTTTCAACCCGGTGTGGTTGTTTGTCCGGGTAGAAGTATGCTTTTCTTGCGGTAATTGTTAAAATAAGAATTGGGTGGGAAAAATCTTTTCATTAATTTGAAATTTTCTTCATACAAAATATTGGATCATAGATTGGTTGCTTGCTATAGGCTACAAGGTTTTTGGTTGCTTTTATTCAGTGGTGTTCAATCTGGTTCTTGCCTAGGCTCTCTGGCATGCCTAGGTGGACCGGATCGCTTTTTGATTCTGTCTTAGGACCCAGTCTTGAAATATTGTGTTTTGCACCACATTGGTCTGCTGGGCTTGTTGACTTTGCTTGAACTTCTTTTCCTGATGGTAACCCCCTTTCGGTCGGTCATCAGAAGTTTTGTTCCTGGATCCTCCATTCTGATTCATTCTCATTGCCTGGAGAACATTTGTTTCCTTTATGAACCTGGCTGCCATAGAGTAGGAAGCGGCTAGGCTTTGTGGCTCTTTGTTTATCAGCTCTACAATGTACCTCTCATTGGGTTCTGGATCCAGGTTCCTCCGAATTATGCTTAGAGCCTCCCTCTCATCAAGATTCGACTTTGTTGATGGCTTCCTGGAATCTAAGCATATAAGTTGAGAGTGCTTCGTTGTCGTATTGGCGGATTGTTTCCAGCTGACACATGTGTATTTCGTGTTTCTTATTGGCTCTGAATCTTCTAAGGAAGGCCCCCCTGAACTCTTTCTAGGAGTGGATGCTTCGTGACGGGATCCTGCTGAACCATCTTTAAGGCCCCCTTTGAGGGTCGAGACGAAGAACCTGGACTTGGTTAAATCATTGTAGTAATATATTTGGGCGATTGGTTTAAAGTAATTGAGGTTCTCTTCCGGATCCCCCAATCCATCAAAAGAGTCAAAGTTGTAATGTTTGAGATTTTTCTGTCGACGGATGGCTTCTAAGGAGTGACTGAATGGTGTAAGAGTTTCCCCAATCTCCAATCCGGAATCTTTTTCCATTTTTTGTTGGAGCTCATAAATCATATCTTTCAGATCCTTCTGGCCCTCCTCTTCGTCATCAGAAATGACCTCGGGGGTAGGGTCCCTCCGGATCCTCTTGCCTTTTGTCTTAGCTAGGAGCCTCTCCTCTTCCAGCTGCATCTTTTTCTGGATCTTTAGCTCAAGCTTTGCCTCTTCTTCTCTTCTTATTTGTTCCCTCATTTCTTCCAATTTTTTCTTCTTGGTAGCTTCTCTCTCCTTCTTAGTAGGCTCTTTTTATTTTTTTTCCTTAGCTCCAATTCGGTCGAAGACAGATCTCCTAGATTGTTGAGAGTCCCCAAACTCTTCTTGATCATCCTCTTGCTCATATTCTACCTGAGCCCGGGCTTGTTCATCTCTGTAGAGCCTGATTGCTTCAGCAAGTTCATAGCTTGTTAAGTTAGCCATATGCTCCTCTACAACTGGAACATTGGTGTACTTGTACTGATTGAGCTCTATGACATTTCTGGCATCCCTGAACGGAGTATGCTGCGTAGTGGTTGCTCCTGGAGGGTCTCCTGTCTCCTCCACGTTCTTGAGCTTGAGAGGGGTCATTTTCCTGAATATGGGTACTGGCGGAGGGCCTACCAGCGGTACTTTTTCCTGGTCTTGCCATTACCAATTGTACAAACAACTGACCAAGATTTGATGCTAAAAATGTGGATCTAAGGTTGCTTTTTTTTAAGATTACAAAAAATTCCCAGAATAACAACAAACAAACTTTCTGGGCTTTGCTAACACTACTAAACAAGAACAAGCTCTAGAACACAAAGAAATTATGCAAGCTAAAGCAGTTCTGGGTTTTAAAACTATCAAGACTATCAAACCCCAGGCTTCAAGACTATCAAGGTTATCAAACCCTAAACAATCAAAATTAACAAAGGAGGGCGGGCTCACACAAACGTGGCCTAAAGTAATGAGCTCACACAAACGTGGCTAAAATGAACATTCATATTTAAGAAAGGGTATGGTTGCTTTTGTTCTTACAGGTTTAAGATGTGAACTCTCTTAAGAGTTTGTTGATGAAGGTGAATCCAGGGGCACCGAGACCCAAGGATGGAGGCCCCTCCTTCTAGCGCCAAATGATAACTCCGGTGAGCGGGCGACTCCATTCGACGCCGTTTTTGGACCTTCTGTGTGTGAATGAGGTGTAGCTGCTGGTTGGGCGCCTACAAAACAACACCGGAAGGGGGTTTGGCCCCCACGGCGCCTCCGGCGTAAGAATAAGTAGCTGGTTGGGCAAGATGAAGATAGAGAGGACTTAGGTGGTTGTGTGTGTAGGCTGAGTCTATGAGAGTCTATGTAATGAAAGTGTTTTTCTAACCCCTAAACCCTTCATCTTTGGGGGTATATATAGCCCAAAGGTAGGGTTTAGGGGTTGATACCTCTAGATCAGGGCCGTTGGTTGCTGGAGGCAGAGAACGCCTGGCTTGGGTGAATTGCGTACACGTGTCCAGGTGAGGACCACCTTCATGGTATCCTAACGGTACTTTGAAACACGCCGTGTTTGTCTGATATGTTGGTTGTTGATAGCTGTCACCGTCACGTGCCCACGTACCCTTCCTTGGCGGGTTGTGGAGTGTGCATGTGCTTGTTGGGACCCCCCTCAGGATGATCCTGGTTCTGGACTGGATCCAGGTAGGCAGGTGATCCAGGTCATGGGCTGGACCCTGGTTAGGA
>NW_027418130.1:0-51407 GCF_009905375.1 Apium graveolens
CAAAATTGTTGATATTTTTTCAAATGAATAAAATTCATATATCTTAACATCCGTACGGTTGAATCATCGAAAAATTAATTTTAAAAATTAATCTTGTAAATCGGTAATGAGTCTGGTTGTCAAGCCGTACTTTTACTGGATTTTTTTAATCGTAACATGCAAGATGAATTTCAAATTTGTTAATAATTTTTTCATATGACTAAATTGATATATCTAACATCCGTTATGGTTGGATCGTCGAAAAATCATTTTAAAAATTAATCTTGTAAACAGTCTCGTTGTTATGAGGGTACTTTTCCCGAATTTTTCTAATCCTGACATGCAAGATGGATTTCAAATTTGTTAAAATTTTATTTCTATTACTAATTGATATATCTTAACATACCGTACGGTTGGATCGTCGAAAAAATCATTTTAAAAATTAATCTTTTAAATCAGGAACGAGTCTCGTTGTCGGGAGTGTTACTTTTACTGGATTTTTCTAATCCTGACGTGCAAGATGAATTTCAAATTTGTTGATAATTTTTTGAAATGACTAAAATTGATATATCTTAACATCCGTGCGGTTGAATCATCGAAAATTCATTTTAAAAATTAATCTTATAAATCGGGAACGAGTCTGGTTGTCGAGTCGTACTTTTACTAGATTTTTCTAATCCTAACATGCACGATGAATTTCAAATTTGTTAATAATTTTTTTATATGACTAAAATTGATATATCTTAACATCCGTATGGTTTGATCGTCGAAAAAATCATTTTAAAATTAATCTTGTAAACAGTCTCGTTGTTAGGTGGGGTACTTTTCCTGGATTTTTCTAATCCTGACATGCAAGATGGATTTCAAATTTGTTGAAATTTTATTTCTATCACTAATTGATATATCTTAACATCCGCCACGGTTGGATCGTCGAAAAAATTATTTTAAAAATTAATCTTTTAAATCAGGAACGAGTCTCGTTGTCGGGAGTGTTACTTTTACTGGATTTTTCTAATCCTGACGTGCAAGATGAATTTCAAATTTGTTGATAATTTTTTCAAATGAATAAAATTCATATATCTTAACATTCGTACGGTTGGATCATCAAAAAATTAATTTTAAAAATTAATCTTGTAAATCGGTAATGAGTCTGGTTGTCGAACCGTACTTTTACTGGATTTTTCTAATCCTAACATGCAAGATGAATTTCAAATTTGTTAATAATTTTTTTCATATGACTAAAATTGATATATCTTAACATCCGTATGGTTGGATCGTTGAAAAAATCATTTTAAAAATTAATCTTGTAAACAGTCTCGTTGTTATGAGGGGTACTTTTCCTGAATTTTTCTAATCCTGACATGCAAGATGGATTTCAAATTTGTTAAAATTTTATTTCTATCACTAAAATTGATATATCTTAACATCCGTACGGTTGGATCATCGAAAAAATCATTTTAAAAATTAATCTTTTAAATCAGGAACGAGTCTCGTTGTCGGGTGTGTTACTTTTACTGGATTTTTCTAATCCTGACGTGCAAGATGAATTTCAAAATTGTTGATAATTTTTTCAAATGAATAAAATTCATATATCTTAACATCCGTACGGTTGAATCATCGAAAAATTAATTTTAAAAATTAATCTTGTAAATCGGTAATGAGTCTGGTTGTCAAGCCGTACTTTTACTGGATTTTTTTAATCGTAACATGCAAGATGAATTTCAAATTTGTTAATAATTTTTTCATATGCCTAAAATTGATATATCTTAACATCCGTATGGTTGGATCGTCGAAAAAATCATTTTAAAATTAATCTTGTAAACAGTCTCGTTGTTATGAGGGGTACTTTTCCCGAATTTTTCTAATCCTGACATGCAAGATGGATTTCAAATTTGTTAAAATTTTATTTCTATTACTAATTGATATATATAACATCCGTACGGTTGGATCGTCGAAAAATCATTTTAAAAATTAATCTTTTAAATCAGGAACGAGTCTCGTTGTCGGGAGTGTTACTTTTACTGGATTTTTCTAATCCTGACGTGCAAGATGAATTTCAAATTTGTTGATAATTTTTTGAAATGACTAAAATTGATATATCTTAACATCCGTGCGGTTGAATCATCGAAAAATTCATTTTAAAAATTAATCTTATAAATCGGGAACGAGTCTGGTTGTCGAGTCGTACTTTTACTAGATTTTTCTAATCCTAACATGCACGATGAATTTCAAATTTGTTAATAATTTTTTTATATGACTAAAATTGATATATCTTAACATCCGTATGGTTTGATCGTCGAAAAAATCATTTTAAAAATTAATCTTGTAAACAGTCTCGTTGTTAGGTGGGGTACTTTTCCTGGATTTTTCTAATCCTGACATGCAAGATGGATTTCAAATTTGTTGAAATTTTATTTCTATCACTAATTGATATATCTTAACATCCGCACGGTTGGATCGTCGAAAAAATTATTTTAAAAATTAATCTTTTAAATCAGGAACGAGTCTCGTTGTCGGGAGTGTTACTTTTACTGGATTTTTCGAATCCTGACGTGCACGATGAATTTCAAATTTGTTGATAATTTTTTTAAATGACTAAAATTGATATATCTTAACATCCGTACGGTTGGATCATCGAAAAATTCATTTTAAAATTAATCTTGTAAATCGGGAACGAGTCTGGTTGTCGAGTCGTACTTTTACTGGATTTTTCTAATTCTAACATGCAAGATGAATTTCAAATTGATAATAATTTTTTCATATGACTAAAATTTATATATCTTAACATCCGTATGGTTGGATTGTCGAAAAAATCATTTTAAAAATTAATCTTGTAAACAGTCTCGTTGTTAGGAGGGGTACTTTTCCTGGAATTTTCTAATACTGACATGCAAGATGGATTTCAAATTTGTTAAAATTTTATTTCTATCACTAAAATTGATATATCTTAACATCCGTACGGTTGGATCATCGAAAAAATCATTTTAAAAATTAATCTTTTAAATCAGGAACGAGTCTCGTTGTCGGGTGTGTTACTTTTACTAGATTTTTCTAATCCTGACGTGCAAGATGAATTTCAAAATTGTTGATAATTTTTTCAAATGAATAAAATTCATATATCTTAACATCCGTATGGTTTGATCATCAAAAAATTAATTTTAAAAATTAATCTTGTAAATCGGTAATCAGTCTGGTTGTCGAGCCGTACTTTTACTGGATTTTTCTAATCCTAACATGCAAGATGAATTTCAAATTTGTTAATAATTTTTTCATATGACTAAAATTGATATATCTTAACATCCGTATGGTTGGATCGTCGAAAAAATCATTTTAAAAATTAATCTTGTAAACAGTCTCGTTGTTAGGAGGGGTACTTTTCCTGGATTTTTCTAATCCTGACATGCAAGATGGATTTCAAATTTGTTAAAATTTTATTTCTATCACTAAAATTGATATATCTTAACATCCACACGGTTGGATTGTCGAAAAAATCATTTTAAAAATTAATCTTTTAAATCAGGAACGAGTCTTGTTGTCGGGAGTGTTACTTTTACTGGATTTTTCGAATCCTGACGTGCACGATGAATTTCAAATTTGTTGATAATTTTTTCATATGACTAAAATTGATATATCTTAACATTCGTATGGTTGGATCGTCGAAAAAATCATTTTAAAAATTAATCTTGTAAACAGTCTCGTTGTTATGAGGGGTACTTTTCCCGAATTTTTCTAATCCTGACATGCAAGATGGATTTCAAATTTGTTAAAATTTTATTTCTATCACTAATTGATATATCTTAACATCCGCACGGTTGGATCATCGAAAAAATCATTTTAAAAATTAATCTTTTAAATCAGGAACGAGTCTCGTTGTCGGGAGTGTTACTTTTACTGGATTTTTTGAATCCTGACGTGCACGATGAATTCCAAATTTGTTGATAATTTTTTTAAATGACTAAAAGTGATATATCTTAACATCCGTACGGTTGGATCATCGAAAAATTCATTTTAAAAATTAATCTTGTAAATCGGGAACGAGTCTGGTTGTCGAGTCGTACTTTTACTGGATTTTTCTAATCCTAACATGCTAGATGAATTTCAAATTGATAATAATTTTTTCATATGACTAAAATTTATATATCTTAACATCCGTATGGTTGGATTGTCGAAAAAATCATTTTAAAAATTAATCTTGTAAACAGTCTCGTTGTTAGGAGGGGTACTTTTCCTGGAATTTTCTAATACTGACATGCAAGATGGATTTCAAATTTGTTAAAATTTTATTTCTATCACTAAAATTGATATATCTTAACATCCGTACGGTTGGATCATCGAAAAAATCATTTTAAAAATTAATCTTTTAAATCAGGAACGAGTCTCGTTGTCGGGTGTGTTACTTTTACTGGATTTTTCTAATCCTGACGTGCAAGATGAATTTCAAAATTGTTGATAATTTTTTCAAATGAATAAAATTCATATATCTTAACATCCGTATGGTTTGATCATCAAAAAATTAATTTTAAAAATTAATCTTGTAAATCGGTAATCAGTCTGGTTGTCGAGCCGTACTTTTACTGGATTTTTCTAATCCTAACATGCAAGATGAATTTCAAATTTGTTAATAATTTTTTCATATGACTAAAATTGATATATCTTAACATCCGTATGGTTGGATCGTCGAAAAAATCATTTTAAAAATTAATCTTGTAAACAGTCTCGTTGTTAGGAGGGGTACTTTTCCTGGATTTTTCTAATCCTGACATGCAAGATGGATTTCAAATTTGGTAAAATTTTATTTCTATCACTAAAATTGATATATCTTAACATCCGCACGGTTGGATTGTCGAAAAAATCATTTTAAAATTAATCTTTTAAATCAGGAACGAGTCTCGTTGTCGGGAGTGTTACTTTTACTGGATTTTTCGAATCCTGATGTGCACGATGAATTTCAAATTTGTTGATAATTTTTTTAAATGACTAAAATTGATATATCTTAACATCCGTACGGTTGGATCATCGAAAAATTCATTTTAAAAATTAATCTTGTAAATCGGGAACGAGTCTGGTTGTCGAGTCGTACTTTTACTGGATTTTTCTAATCCTAACATGCTAGATGAATTTCAAATTGATAATAATTTTTTCATATGACTAAAATTGATATATCTTAACATCCGTATGGTTGGATCGTCGAAAAAATCATTTTAAAAATTAATCTTGTAAACAGTCTCGTTGTTAGGAGGGGTACTTTTCCTGGAATTTTCTAATACTGACATGCAAGATGGATTTCAAATTTGTTAAAATTTTATTTCTATCACTAAAATTGATATATCTTAACATCCGTACGGTTGGATCATCGAAAAAATCATTTTAAAAATTAATCTTTTAAATCAGGAAGGAGTCTCGTTGTCGGGTGTGTTACTTTTACTGGATTTTTCTAATCCTGACGTGCAAGATGAATTTCAAAATTGTTGATAATTTTTTCAAATGAATAAAATTCATATATCTTAACATCCGTACGGTTGGATCATCGATAAATTCATTTTAAAAATTAATCTTGTAAATCGGTAATGAGTCTGGTTGTCGAGCCGTACTTTTACTGGATTTTTCTAATCCTAACATGCAAGATGAATTTCAAATTTGTTAATAATTTTTTCATATGACTAAAATTGATATATCTTAACATCCGTATGGTTGGATCATCGAAAAAATCATTTTAAAAATTAATCTTGTAAACAGTCTCGTTGTTATGAGGGGTACTTTTCCCGAATTTTTCTAATCCTGACATGCAAGATGGATTTCAAATTTGTTAAAATTTTATTTCTATCACTAAAATTGATATATCTTAACATCCACACGGTTGGATTGTCGAAAAAAATCATTTTAAAAATTAATCTTTTAAATCAGGAACGAGTCTTGTTGTCGGGAGTGTTACTTTTACTGGATTTTTCGAATCCTGACGTGCACGATGAATTTCAAATTTGTTGATAATTTTTTCATATGACTAAAATTGATATATCTTAACATTCGTATGGTTGGATCGTCGAAAAAATCATTTTAAAAATTAATCTTGTAAACAGTCTCGTTGTTATGAGGGGTACTTTTCCCGAATTTTTCTAATCCTGACATGCAAGATGGATTTCAAATTTGTTAAAATTTTATTTCTATCACTAATTGATATATCTTAACATCCGCACGGTTGGATCATCGAAAAAATCATTTTAAAAATTAATCTTTTAAATCAGGAACGAGTCTCGTTGTCGGGAGTGTTACTTTTACTGGATTTTTTGAATCCTGACGTGCACGATGAATTCCAAATTTGTTGATAATTTTTTTAAATGACTAAAAGTGATATATCTTAACATCCGTACGGTTGGATCATCGAAAAATTCATTTTAAAAATTAATCTTGTAAATCGGGAACGAGTCTGGTTGTCGAGTCGTACTTTTACTGGATTTTTCTAATCCTAACATGCTAGATGAATTTCAAATTGATAATAATTTTTTCATATGACTAAAATTTATATATCTTAACATCCGTATGGTTGGATTGTCGAAAAAATCATTTTAAAAATTAATCTTGTAAACAGTCTCGTTGTTAGGAGGGGTACTTTTCCTGGAATTTTCTAATACTGACATGCAAGATGGATTTCAAATTTGTTAAAATTTTATTTCTATCACTAAAATTGATATATCTTAACATCCGTACGGTTGGATCATCGAAAAAATCATTTTAAAAATTAATCTTTTAAATCAGGAACGAGTCTCGTTGTCGGGTGTGTTACTTTTACTGGATTTTTCTAATCCTGACGTGCAAGATGAATTTCAAAATTGTTGATAATTTTTTCAAATGAATAAAATTCATATATCTTAACATCCGTATGGTTTGATCATCAAAAAATTAATTTTAAAAATTAATCTTGTAAATCGGTAATCAGTCTGGTTGTCGAGCCGTACTTTTACTGGATTTTTCTAATCCTAACATGCAAGATGAATTTCAAATTTGTTAATAATTTTTTCATATGACTAAAATTGATATATCTTAACATCCGTATGGTTGGATCGTCGAAAAAATCATTTTAAAAATTAATCTTGTAAACAGTCTCGTTGTTAGGAGGGGTACTTTTCCTGGATTTTGCTAATCCTGACATGCAAGATGGATTTCAAATTTGGTAAAATTTTATTTCTATCACTAAAATTGATATATCTTAACATCCGCACGGTTGGATTGTCGAAAAAATCATTTTAAAATTAATCTTTTAAATCAGGAACGAGTCTCGTTGTCGGGAGTGTTACTTTTACTGGATTTTTCGAATCCTGATGTGCACGATGAATTTCAAATTTGTTGATAATTTTTTTAAATGACTAAAATTGATATATCTTAACATCCGTACGGTTGGATCATCGAAAAATTCATTTTAAAAATTAATCTTGTAAATCGGGAACGAGTCTGGTTGTCGAGTCGTACTTTTACTGGATTTTTCTAATCCTAACATGCTAGATGAATTTCAAATTGATAATAATTTTTTCATATGACTAAAATTGATATATCTTAACATCCGTATGGTTGGATCGTCGAAAAAATCATTTTAAAAATTAATCTTGTAAACAGTCTCGTTGTTAGGAGGGGTACTTTTCCTGGAATTTTCTAATACTGACATGCAAGATGGATTTCAAATTTGTTAAAATTTTATTTCTATCACTAAAATTGATATATCTTAACATCCGTACGGTTGGATCATCGAAAAAATCATTTTAAAAATTAATCTTTTAAATCAGGAAGGAGTCTCGTTGTCGGGTGTGTTACTTTTACTGGATTTTTCTAATCCTGACGTGCAAGATGAATTTCAAAATTGTTGATAATTTTTTCAAATGAATAAAATTCATATATCTTAACATCCGTACGGTTGGATCATCGATAAATTCATTTTAAAAATTAATCTTGTAAATCGGTAATGAGTCTGGTTGTCGAGCCGTACTTTTACTGGATTTTTCTAATCCTAACATGCAAGATGAATTTCAAATTTGTTAATAATTTTTTCATATGACTAAAATTGATATATCTTAACATCCGTATGGTTGGATCATCGAAAAAATCATTTTAAAAATTAATCTTGTAAACAGTCTCGTTGTTATGAGGGGTACTTTTCCCGAATTTTTCTAATCCTGACATGCAAGATGGATTTCAAATTTGTTAAAATTTTATTTCTATCACTAAAATTGATATATCTTAACATCCACACGGTTGGATTGTCGAAAAAATCATTTTAAAAATTAATCTTTTAAATCAGGAACGAGTCTTGTTGTCGGGAGTGTTACTTTTACTGGATTTTTCGAATCCTGACGTGCACGATGAATTTCAAATTTGTTGATAATTTTTTCATATGACTAAAATTGATATATCTTAACATTCGTATGGTTGGATCGTCGAAAAAATCATTTTAAAAATTAATCTTGTAAACAGTCTCGTTGTTATGAGGGGTACTTTTCCCGAATTTTTCTAATCCTGACATGCAAGATGGATTTCAAATTTGTTAAAATTTTATTTCTATCACTAATTGATATATCTTAACATTCGCACGGTTGGATCATCGAAAAAATCATTTTAAAAATTAATTTTTTAAATCAGGAACGAGTCTCGTTGTCGGGAGCGTTACTTTTACTGGATTTTTTGAATCCTGACGTGCACGATGAATTCCAAATTTGTTGATAATTTTTTTAAATGACTAAAAGTGATATATCTTAACATCCGTACGGTTGGATCATCGAAAAATTCATTTTAAAAATTAATCTTGTAAATCGGGAACGAGTCTGGTTGTCGAGTCGTACTTTTACTGGATTTTTCTAATCCTAACATGCAAGATTAATTTCAAATTGATAATAATTTTTTCATATGACTAAAATTGATATATCTTAACATCCGTATGGTTGGATCGTCGAAAAAATCATTTTAAAAATTAATCTTGTAAACAGTGTCGTTGTTAGGAGGGGTACTTTTCCTGGATTTTTCTAATCCTGACATGCAAGATGGATTTCAAATTTGGTAAAATTTTATTTCTATCACTAAAATTGATATATCTTAACATCCGCACGGTTGGATTGTCGAAAAAATCATTTTAAAATTAATCTTTTAAATCAGGAACGAGTCTCGTTGTCGGGAGTGTTACTTTTACTGGATTTTTCGAATCCTGATGTGCACGATGAATTTCAAATTTGTTGATAATTTTTTAAATGACTAAAATTGATATATCTTAACATCCGTACGGTTGGATCATCGAAAAATTCATTTTAAAAATTAATCTTGTAAATCGGGAACGAGTCTGGTTGTCGAGTCGTACTTTTACTGGATTTTTCTAATCCTAACATGCTAGATGAATTTCAAATTGATAATATTTTTTTCATATGACTAAAATTGATATATCTTAACATCCGTATGGTTGGATCGTCGAAAAAATCATTTTAAAAATTAATCTTGTAAACAGTCTCGTTGTTAGGAGGGGTACTTTTCCTGGAATTTTCTAATACTGACATGCAAGATGGATTTCAAATTTGTTAAAATTTTATTTCTATCACTAAAATTGATATATCTTAACATCCGTACGGTTGGATCATCGAAAAAATCATTTTAAAAATTAATCTTTTAAATCAGGAACGAGTCTCGTTGTCGGGTGTGTTACTTTTACTGGATTTTTCTAATCCTGACGTGCAAGATGAATTTCAAAATTGTTGATAATTTTTTCAAATGAATAAAATTCATATATCTTAACATCCGTACGGTTGGATCATCGATAAATTCATTTTAAAAATTAATCTTGTAAATCGGTAATGAGTCTGGTTGTCGAGCCGTACTTTTACTGGATTTTTCTAATCCTAACATGCAAGATGAATTTCAAATTTGTTAATAATTTTTTCATATGACTAAAATTGATATATCTTAACATCCGTATGGTTGGATCATCGAAAAAATCATTTTAAAAATTAATCTTGTAAACAGTCTCGTTGTTATGAGGGGTACTTTTCCCGAATTTTTCTAATCCTGACATGCAAGATGGATTTCAAATTTGTTAAAATTTTATTTCTATCACTAATTGATATATCTTAACATCCGCACGGTTGGATCATCGAAAAAATCATTTTAAAAATTAATCTTTTAAATCAGGAACGAGTCTCATTGTCGGGAGTGTTACTTTTACTGGATTTTTCTAATCCTGACGTGCAAGATGAATTTCAAATTTGTTGATAATTTTTTCAAATGACTAAAATTGATATATCGTAACATCCGTGCGGTTGGATCATCGAAAAATTCATTTTAAAAATTAATCTTGTAAATCGGGAACGAGTCTGGGTGTCGAGTCGTACTTTTACTGGATTTTTCTAATCCTAACATGCTAGATGAATTTCAAATTGATAATAATTTTTTCATATGACTAAAATTGATATATCTTAACATCCGTATGGTTGGATCGTCGAAAAAATCATTTTAAAAATTAATCTTGTAAACAGTCTCGTTGTTAGGAGGGGTACTTTTCCTGGAATTTTCTAATACTGACATGCAAGATGGATTTCAAATTTGTTAAAATTTTATTTCTATCACTAAAATTGATATATCTTAACATCCGTACGGTTGGATCATCGAAAAAATCATTTTAAAAATTAATCTTTTAAATCAGGAACGAGTCTCGTTGTCGGGTGTGTTACTTTTACTGGATTTTTCTAATCCTGACGTGCAAGATGAATTTCAAAATTGTTGATAATTTTTTCAAATGAATAAAATTCATATATCTTAACATCCGTACGGTTGGATCATCGATAAATTCATTTTAAAAATTAATCTTGTAAATCGGTAATGAGTCTGGTTGTCGAGCCGTACTTTTACTGGATTTTTCTAATCCTAACATGCAAGATGAATTTCAAATTTGTTAATAATTTTTTCATATGACTAAAATTGATATATCTTAACATCCGTATGGTTGGATCATCGAAAAAATCATTTTAAAAATTAATCTTGTAAACAGTCTCGTTGTTATGAGGGGTACTTTTCCCGAATTTTTCTAATCCTGACATGCAAGATGGATTTCAAATTTGTTAAAATTTTATTTCTATCACTAATTGATATATCTTAACATCCGCAATGTTGGATCATCGAAAAAATCATTTTAAAAATTAATCTTTTAAATCAGGAACGAGTCTCATTGTCGGGAGTGTTACTTTTACTGGATTTTTCTAATCCTGACGTGCAAGATGAATTTCAAATTTGTTGATAATTTTTTCAAATGACTAAAATTGATATATCGTAACATCCGTGCGGTTGGATCATCGAAAAATTCATTTTAAAAATTAATCTTGTAAATCGGGAACGAGTCTGGGTGTCGAGTCGTACTTTTACTGGATTTTTCTAATCCTAACATGCACGATGAATTTCAAATTTGTTAATAATTTTTTTATATGACTAAAATTGATATATCTTAACATCCGTATGGTTGGATCGTCGAAAAAATCATTTTAAAAATTAATCTTGTAAACAGTCTCGTTGTTAGGAGGGGTACTTTTTCTGGATTTTTCTAATCCTGACATGCAAGATGGATTTCAAATTTGTTGAAATTTTATTTCTATCACTAATTGATATATCTTAACATCCGCACGGTTGGATCGTCGAAAAAATCATTTTAAAAATTAATCTTTTAAATCAGGAACTAGTCTCGTTGTCGGGAGTGTTACTTTTGCTGGATTTTTCTAATCCTGACGTGCAAGATGAATTTCAAATTTGTTGATAATTTTTTCAAATGAATAAAATTCATATATCTTAACATCCGTACGGTTGGATCATCGAAAAATTAATTTTAAAAATTAATCTTGTAAATCGGTAATGAGTCTGGTTGTCGAGCCGTACTTTTACTGGATTTTTCTAATCCTAACATGCAAGATGAATTTCAAATTTGTTAATAATTTTTTCATAAGACTAAAATTGATATATCTTAACATATGTATGGTTGGATCATCGAAAAAATCATTTTAAAAATTAATCTTGTAAACAGTCTCGTTGTTATGAGGGGTACTTTTCCCGAATTTTTCTAATCCGGACATGCAAGATGGATTTCAAATTTGTTAAAATTTTATTTCTATCACTAATTGATATATCTTAACATCCGCACGGTTGGATCGTCGAAAAAATCATTTTAAAAATTATTCCTTTAAATCAGGAACGAGTCTCGTTGTCGGGAGTGTTACTTTTACTGGATTTTTCTAATCCTGACGTGCAAGATGAATTTCAAATTTGTTGATAATTTTTTCAAATGACTAAAATTGATATATCTTAACATCCATGCGGTTGGATCATCGAAAAATTCATTTTAAAAATTAATCTTGTAAATCGGGAACGAGTCTGGTTGTCGAGTCGTACTTTTACTGGATTTTTCTAATCCTAACATGCACGATGAATTTCAAATTTGTTAATAATTTTTTTATATGACTAAAATTGATATATCTTAACATCCATATGGTTGGATCGTCGAAAAAATCATTTTAAAAATTAATCTTGTAAACAGTCTCGTTGTTAGGAGGGGTACTTTTCCTGGATTTTTCTAATCCTGACATGCAAGATGGATTTCAAATTTGTTAAAATTTTATTTCTATCAATAAAATTGATATATCTTTACATCCGTACGGTTGGATCATCGAAAAATTCATTTTAAAAATCAATCTTATAAATCAGGATCGAGTCTCATTGTCGGGAGTGTTACTTTTACTGGATTTTTCTAATCCTGACGTGCAAGATGAATTTCAAATTTGTTGATAATTTTTTCAAATGACTAAAATTGATATATCTTAACATCCATGCGGTTGGATCATCGAAAAATTCATTTTAAAAATTAATCTTGTAAATCGGGAACGAGTCTGGTTGTCGAGTCGTACTTTTACTGGATTTTTCTAATCCTAACATGCACGATGAATTTCAAATTTGTTAATAATTTTTTTATATGACTAAAATTGATATATCTTAACATCCGTATGGTTGGATCGTCGAAAAAATCATTTTAAAAATTAATCTTGTAAACAGTCTCGTTGTTAGGAGGGGTACTTTTCCAGGATTTTTCTAATCCTGACATGCAAGATGGATTTCAAATTTGTTAAAATTTTATTTCTATCACTAAAATTGATATATCTTTACATCCGTACGGTTGGATCATCGAAAAATTCATTTTAAAAATCAATCTTATAAATCAGGATCGAGTCTCATTGTCGGGAGTGTTACTTTTACTGGATTTTTCTAATCCTGACGTGCAAGATGAATTTCAAATTTGTTGATAATTTTTTCAAATGACTAAAATTGATATATCTTAACATCCGTACGGTTGGATCATCGAAAATTTCAATTTAAAAATTAATCTTGTAAATCGGGAACGAGTCTGGTTGTCGAGGCGTACTTTTACTGGATTTTTCTAATCCTGACATGCAAAATGAATTTCAAATTTGCTAATAATTTTTTCATATGACTAAAATTGATATATCTTAACATCCGTATGGTTGGATCGTCGAAAAAATCATTTTAAAAATTAATCTTGTAAACAGTCTCGTTGTTATGAGGGGTACTTTTCCCGAATTTTTCTAATCCTGACATGCAAGATGGATTTAAATTTGTTAAAATTTTATTTCTATCACTAATTGATATATCTTAACATCCGCACGGTTGGATCATCGAAAAAATCATTTTAAAAATTAATCTTTTAAATCAGGAACGAGTTTCATTGTCGGGAGTGTTACTTTTACTGGATTTTTCTAATCCTGATGTGCAAGATGAATTTCAAATTTGTTGATAATTTTTTCAAATGACTAAAATTGATATATCTTAACATCCATGCGGTTGGATCATCGAAAAATTCATTTTCAAAATTAATCTTGTAAATCGGTAAAGAGTCTGGTTGCCGAGCCGTACTTTTACTGGATTTTTCTAATCCTAACATGCACGATGAATTTCAAATTTGTTAATAATTTTTTCATATGACTAAAATTGATATATCCTAACATCTGTATGGTTGGATCGTCGAAAAAATCATTTTAAAAATTAATCTTGTAAACAGTCTCGTTGTTATGAGGGGTACTTTTCCCGAATTTTTCTAATCCTGACATGCAAGATGGATTTCAAATTTGTTAAAATTTTATTTCTATCACTAATTGATATATCTTAACATCCGCACGGTTGGATCGTCGAAAAAATCATTTTAAAAATTAATCTTTTAAATCAGGAACGAGTCTCGTTGTCGGGAGTGTTACTTTTACTGGATTTTTCTAATCCTGACGTGCAAGATGAATTTCAAATTTGTTGATAATTTTTTCAAATGACTAAAATTGATATATCTTAACATCCGTACGGTTGGATCATCGAAAAATTCATTTTAAAAATTAATCTTCTAAATCGAGAACGAGTCTGGTTGTCGAGTCGTACTTTTACTGGATTTTTCTAATTCTAACATGCAAGATGAATTTCAAATTGATAATAATTTTTTCATATGACTAAAATTGATATATCTTAACATCCGTATGGTTGGATCGTCGAAAAAATCATTTTAAAAATTAATCTTGTAAACAGTCTCGTTGTTAGGAGGGGTACTTTTCCTGGAATTTTCTAATACTGACATGCAAGATGGATTTCAAATTTGTTAAAATTTTATTTCTATCACTAAAATTGATATATCTTAACATCCGTACGGTTGGATCATCGAAAAAATCATTTTTAAAATTAATCTTTTAAATCAGGAACGAGTCTCGTTGTCGGGTGTGTTACTTTTACTGGATTTTTCTAATCCTGACGTGCAAGATAAATTTCAAAATTGTTGATAATTTTTTCAAATGAATAAAATTCATATATCTTAACATCCGTACGGTTTGATCATCGAAAAATTAATTTTAAAAATTAATCTTGTAAATCGGTAATCAGTCTGGTTGTCGAGCCGTACTTTTACTGGATTTTTCTAATCCTAACATGCAAGATTAATTTCAAATTTGTTAATTATTTTTTCATATGACTAAAATTGATATATCTTAACATCCGTATGGTTGGTTCGTCGAAAAAATCATTTTAAAAATTAATCTTGTAAATAGTCTCGTTGTTAGGAGGGGTACTTTTCCTGGATTTTTCTAATCCTGACATGCAAGATGGATTTCAAATTTGTTAAAATTTTATTTCTATCACTAAAATTGATATATCTTAACATCCGCACGGTTGGATTGTCGAAAAAATCATTTTAAAAATTAATCTTTTAAATCAGGAACGAGTCTTGTTGTCGGGAGTGTTACTTTTACTGGATTTTTCGAATCCTGACGTGCACGATGAATTTCAAATTTGTTGATAATTTTTTCATATGACTAAAATTGATATATCTTAACATCCGTATGGTTGGATCGTCGAAAAAATAATTTTAAAAGTTAATCTTGTAAACAGTCTCATTGTTATGAGGGGTACTTTTTCCGAATTTTTCTAATCCTGACATGCAAGATGGATTTCAAATTTGTTAAAATTTTATTTCTATCACTAATTGATATATCTTAACATCCGCACGGTTGGATCGTCGGAAAAATCATTTTAAAAATTAATCTTTTAAATCAGGAACGAGTCTCGTTGTCGGGAGTGTTACTTTTACTGGATTTTTCGAATCCTGACGTGCACGATGAATTTCAAATTTGTTGATAATTTTTTTAAATGACTAAAAGTGATATATCTTAACATCCGTACGGTTGGATCATCGAAAAATTCATTTTAAAAATTAATCTTGTAAATCGGGAACGAGTCTGGTTGTCGAGTCGTACTTTTACTGGATTTTTCTAATCCTAACATGCAAGATGAATTTCAAATTGATAATAATTTTTTCATATGAATAAAATTGATATATCTTAACATCCGTATGGTTGGATCGTCGAAAAAATCATTTTAAAAATTAATCTTGTAAACAGTCTCGTTGTTAGGAGGGGTACTTTTCCTGGATTTTTCTAATCCTGACATGCAAGATGGATTTCAAATTTGGTAAAATTTTATTTCTATCACTAAAATTGATATATCTTAACATCCGCACGGTTGGATTGTCGAAAAAATCATTTTAAAAATTAATCTTTTAAATCAGGAACGAGTCTCGTTGTCGGGAGTGTTACTTTTACTGGATTTTTCGAATCTCGACGTGCACGATGAATTTCAAATTTGTTGATAATTTTTTTAAATGACTAAAATTGATATATCTTAACATCCGTACGGTTGGATCATCGAAAAATTCATTTTAAAAATTAATCTTGTAAATCGGGAACGAGTCTGGTTGTCGAGTCGTACTTTTACTGGATTTTTCTAATCCTAACATGCAAGATGAATTTCAAATTGATAATAATTTTTTCATATGACTAAAATTGATATATCTTAACATCCGTATGGTTGGATCGTCGAAAAAATTATTTTAAAAATTAATCTTGTAAACAGTCTCGTTGTTAGGAGGGGTATTTTTCCTGGAATTTTCTAATACTGACATGCAAGATGGATTTCAAATTTGTTAAAATTTTATTTCTATCACTAAAATTGATATATCTTAATGTTAGGTCACACTTTCACTGTAGAGGGGGTGAATACAGTGTTTATCACAATCAAATCAAACTTCAATAACTTATGTAACAGAAAACAAACTTTATTTACACAATAAACTCTGTTACAATCTGGAACTGTTATCTCTCAGTGATGAACAAAATATCACGAGAGCTGCTAGAGTTATACTAAATAATATTCTCGATAATGATAACACTTTTAGTGTAAACCCTATGTCTGTGTTTATGTACTACACAGTTACAAGATATTCGCTAATTGATATGGAATATAATTCTGCTTCCTAAAATATATCAATCAGATATCTTCTATTCCAAGTATTCCATTCTTCACGGAATTCCTTCTTCATGCATATCTCTTCTTATGTTTATCTTGATCTTCTTAACTTTAATCAGCTACTGTCCTTATCTGATCGTCCTTCAGCACTTAAGTTCTGATATCTATCTCCTGATAACATAAGTACTGATATCCCTTAAGTTCTGACTTCCAGTATAAGTACTGATCAGTTAAGTACTGATTTGTTCTGTTCAAATAAGATCTGAAATCTAAACATAAAACATATTAGCCATGACATTATCAAATATATCTAACAATCTCCCCCAACTTGTAAATTAACAAAATATACAAGTTTAACAGATATTTGATGATGTCAAAAACATTAAGTACAAATGCATGAGAAATAGACAAGATAACTACAACTTACAGTCCTTAAAGTTTTTACCAATTCAACTTCTGATAACAACTTCAATCTGTATAAATATCAGAATTTAAGCAGTTGTAGATCTTCGACTTGGCTTCATCATTTTCTGATCTCTCTGATGTCAGGAGTTGTTCTGAGATAATTCTTCAACAAACATTTCTCAGCATATCTGAGTTCATCAATCATTCTCCGTTTGACATCTTTAAGCTCTGCAGTATCTTCACCAGTTTGAAATATTGCAGCTCTGAGATCATTAATCTTTGCTTTTCTCAACTCCCGATCTAGTCTTATGACATAAGCTTTATTAGACTCTAGATTGAATTCAAGCCCCTTAATACCAAGATATGTTCTGATCTGTGCAGTATTAGGCTTCATATCAACAATATCACCATTGTGATTTCTGTACTTTGGAACATATCTGCTGTCAGACTTAACAGAATAAAGTCTTTTCTGTCTCTGAATCTGTTCCTTTAAGTAGTTTGCAGCAGTCTCTGTTATTCTGTCATCCACTTGAAGTAAGAACAATACATGCTCCAATTCTTCAAAATACTTCAACGGAATGGCATTTTGTCTTATATGATAAACCCTACCATCTGTCATGAAATACAACATGATGTATTCTTTCAAGTAGGTATGGTAAACCATCTGTACAGATTCTAGTTGATTCAATCTTTCAGGAGTTGCTCCAATACCTGGTTCACACAAGGAAGTTGGATCATCAGTAGTGTTGTGTACTCTTCTTTCATCAGCACTTCCCAATCCAGTTTTATCTCTAGCTTCCTTTCCAGTAACTACTCTTGCTTCAAAACCACTTGAAGTAGTCTTCAAAGATTGAGTCTGTTTTGCTTTAGTGAATCCTGGTAGGAGTGTTTTAGATTTATTTTCTGATATCAAGTTAACTTGAGCACTGTCAGAGGTTACTTGCTTCTTCTGAATATCAGAACTTACAATTTCTTGACTCTGAACAACTTGAGCCATGTCAGAGGTTGTTTTAAGAACTTTTCTTGAAGTCAGAGCAAGATTATCTTTTCCATCAGTAATTTCTTCTTCCTCAGGAGGTACATAAGGCTTGATAGGTTCACCAACCTTTTCTTTACCCTTGGATCTTGGATCTATCTGTGGTTGTGATCTAGCCAAAGTTTCTTCAGTATGTATCCTTTCTTTGATCACAATGCCTTTAGGTTTTGGAAGTAACTTTTTACCAGAAGCTTCAGATTTAGATGTGACTTTCTCTGATTTAAGTCTGGCTTCTTCTTCCTTTAAACTTTCCAAGTCCATCCCTGGATTTTCTTGAAGAAATAACTGTCTTGACATTTCCTCATCAAGATCTAGAAGTTCATCAGAACTTATCCTTTTACCAGCAGCAGAACTTATTCTTTTCCCAGTATCAGAACTTGTTCTGTGACTAGCTTGTCTTGATGTAAACCTTCTACCTTGACTATGACCACTACCCATTCCAGAGTTTCCTTGGTCATCTTTTCCATCATCCTTTCCTTGCAGTAAACTCCATTCTCTTCTGATATTAGCCCGTTTCAATTGTCCAAGTTTCGTCAGACTCTTTTCATATCCCAATTCAGCCATTAACTCCCGAAGGGCTGAGTCCTCTGGAACTGAGAAAGTACAATCCTCTGGAAGATGTAAAGCCCTGCGTACTGTACCAGGAGTGACTACAAAAGATGAATCACCCACTTGGAAAATAATACTGGGAGTTCCACGGTTACCACCATCATCAAAAACGCCAGTCCTCCAGAACCTCAGAACTTGTTGACTTGAAAAGAATTCAGGCTGAGTTAAGGCGTACCCAACCTCACTATGTGCAAGAAGATCTTGCACAACATGCAATTCAGATGGAGCTTCAGCATGATCAAGAATTGCAGCATAGTTGTTTGGAACGAACTTTGCTCCATCAATGATTAAATCCTTTGGTGCCATGTGAAAAAAATATTGAAATTCAAGTATGCCTGTTAGGTGTTTGAGATAATATCTGTATGAAAACAACGGAAATAGTAAAGTGAAAAAGAGTAAAAGTAAGAAGAGAGATAGAAGATGAAGAAATTAAAAAGATTAAAGAAATCTTCTCTCTGCTGTACTTATACAAAAAAAATGTTACCGTTGGACACCTGTCAGACATGCAGTAATAACGGATAGTTACTGGGCTCGAGAAAACAGTAATCATGACTTACCCATTTGCCGAGTTTCAAGGAAAAAAAACTGTTCCTTTTATCAAGGGAAACAATTCAAATTTTAACCGGTTATCACTGATTGGATTGTTTTTCACTGCAACATTAATATTCTGAAAATGAATCATGTTAAAAATGACCGAGATTATGAATAAGTGCTGACGGAGAATCAGAACTTAATTAAAAACAAAATTTAAATGGTCATCAGAATATCAATCAGGATTTATCAACACAAGATAAAATAACTCAGAGACAAAATCTTGAAGTAAAGACAGTTTTCATTAATATATCAAGTCAATACATATATGAAATAGAAATTACATCAATACAAGATTTTCCCTAAGCTTCTAATCCTAACATCAACAGCTTTAGTCCTAGCTAAGAAGCCTGACAAAGCTGAGGATGAAGAAGAACAGGAAGAAGACGAGATTAAGTCATCTTCCTCTTCCTATCTTCGACAAACAAGATAGCGAGTCGAATGATTCGTTCTTGCTGACGGATACGACGAAGGTGAAGGTCTCTTCGAACGGCCATCAGATCACATTTGATAACCTCTGGAAATTGAATCCAGAGATTGTGAGGGATATTGGTGATAGGGTAGGGAGTTGGAATTCCATTCAAAAAGACATGCACAGTCTCATCACCGTAATTGTAGAACCAGCCAAATTCAGCCATTTGTGATAGTAAATGAAAAACAAGACTGAATTTGTGATACAAGTGGGATGAGAAGACTAATGTGAAGTGGCTGCATATATAGGCAAGAGAATGCCAAGAGACGCAAAGAAATTGAATGCTGACAGGTAGAAGTAATTCTACCTCGTCTCCCTAGACTTTGAAAAAGAATAACAGTCATTGGAAAAGGAATGTGCACATGTAACAAGAGTGATCTGTTCAAGGACGAGTGCCATTATGTTTTAACCATAGACTATTAATCTTCCACTTCAACATTTCGAAATTAATCTGAGACTGTTACCAAATTTTATTCACAGATAAGTCAAGTAAAGGGTTAGACTGAAAGATCAGAACTTAGACCTATACCAGAACTTTACAGTCATCAGAACATAATGTCTCAACTCGAACAAGGGATATCTATCTTAGTAAATACTCATACAAGTTCTTAGTTATGAACGTCAGAACTTAATTATCAGAACGTGGAACTAGAACTTGTCCTCAGAATTTGTGCAGAAGTGACACAATGACTGTTTATCTAAAATAACATAGACCACCACAGAAATTTCATCATTCATATGGAGTGATGTGTGTGTGCATTAAGCTAAATAACAGACAAAGAGTAAAGTCTGATCTACTTCAGTACATCTTAGAAATAAGTCATAATTAAAATTTTGCTAAAGAGCTGTCATTATTCTGAAACCTACTGATAAATGAGTTCATGCATGAGTCCACCTCTACTGTTTTTGTGCTAATTTTATGCATCTTTTGAAATTCTATTTTACAGAGGCTTCTCAGTGTAAGTGAGTCACGACTGTTTATTAGAATTTATGCTATTATCAGAGTAATTCTCCAGTAATCATAGAGTGTGAAAAGTCACCAAGAAAAATATTTTGCTTTTCTAATGCATATTTACTTAATACCAGCAATGCACTTGGGTCGTCCCATTCACATTTTTACTCTAGATCTCAAAGGAGTACCTGATATTATTCTTTGATTCTTTTTCTTTTTCTTTTGATAAGTGAGGTTTATCAGCACTTAGTACATTCAGCAGTTTTACTAGAGTCAGAACTTAAACAGATGAGTAGCATTATTCTAATTTGTGACTTAGTAATAAGATATACAAAGTAAACTTAACTAAGCTCAGTTATCAGAATTTGCTTGTGTCATAAGATTTCCACAGAAATAATTACTTCTTTCATGGGATCATTTGTTTATTGAAGACTAGTAGGTCAGTATCTAGCACAGTTATCCTCATGGGATTAAATAGTTACTGAAACAGACATATCACTTATCAGAGTTTAGAAACATATATCAGACAACAGTCAGTACTTAAAGACATTTATCAATTAATGCACAGAATATACAAAGAGATTAATTCTGTAAATACTGATCATAAAGTCTGATAACATAGAACAAGTTTAAGCAGATTTAGAGAAAGAACCTGAAATCATTCCAAGTTCATTTACCAATTTTGAAAAGGTAGCTTCACACAGTGGTTTTGTGAAGATATCTGCTACTTGTTGATCTGTGGGAACAAAATGCAATTCCACTGTACCTTCATCCACATGTTCCCTGATGAAATGGTACCTGATGCTGATGTGCTTTGTCATAGAGTGTTGAACTGGATTACCTGTCATAGCAATAGCACTTTGATTATCACAGTAAATAGGGATTTTGAAATATGTTAACCCATAATCCAGTAACTGATTCTTCATCCAGAGAATCTGTGCACAGCAGCTTCCTGCAGCAATATACTCTGCTTCTGCAGTTGATGTGGAAATTGACTTTTGTTTCTTGCTATACCAAGAAACCAACCTGCCTCCAAGAAATTGGCAGCTTCCACTTGTGCTTTTCCTGTCAATTTTGCAACCTGCAAAATCTGCATCTGAGTAACCTATTAATTTAAAATCTGATTCTCTAGGATACCATAATCCTAGATCAGCTGTTCCTTTAAGATACTTAAAGATTCTTTTTACAGCTGTTAAGTGAGGTTCTCTTGGATCTGCTTGAAATCTTGCACAAAGACAGGTAGCAAACATGATATCTGGTCTACTAGCAGTTAGATAGAGAAGTGAGCCAATCATACCTCTGTAATCAGTAATATCTACTGAATTACCAGTATCCTTATCCAGTTTTGTTGCAGTGGCCATGGGAGTGGATGCACTTGAACAGTCTTGCATTCCAAATTTCTTCAGCAAGTTTCTGGTATACTTAGATTGACAAATAAAAGTTCCTTCTTCAGTCTGCTTGACTTGAAGGCCCAGAAAATAACTAAGTTCTCCCATCATACTCATCTGATATCTTGACTGCATTAGGTTGGCAAACTTTTTGCAAAGTTTGTCATTTTGAGACCCAAAAATAATATCATCAACATAAATCTGGATCAAAAGTAAGTCCTTGCCATGATTGAGATAGAACAATGTTTTGTCAATAGTTCCTCTGTTGAATCCACTTTCCAGAAGAAACTGAGCTAAAGTCTCATACCATGCTCTTGGAGCTTGCTTAAGTCCATAAAGTGCTTTATCAAGCCTGTAGACATAATCTGGATGTTTGGAATCTACAAAGCCTGGAGGTTGTTCAACATATACTTCCTCTTCCAATTCTCCATTGAGAAAAGCACTTTTCACATCCATTTGAAAGACAGTAAACTTTTTGTGAGCAGCATAAGCCATGAATATCCTTATGGCTTCTAACCTAGCAACTGGAGCAAATGTTTCATCATAGTCAATTCCCTCCTGTTGAGAATATCCTTTTGCAACCAGCCTTGCCTTGTTCCTTACAATTATGCCATCACTGTCAGTTTTGTTTCTGAATACCCACTTTGTACCAACAACCGATCTATTCTTGGGTCTTGGCACTAAGGTCCAGACTTTGTTTCTTTCAAATTCATTCAACTCTTCCTGCATTGCTTGCACCCAATCAGCATCTTGAAGAGCTTCTTCCACTTTCTTTGGCTCAGACTGAGAGAGAAAAGAATTGTAAAGACATTCATTCGAAGTACCTGTTCTAGTTCTGACACCTGCCTCAGGATTTCCAATTATTAAATCAGGTGTATGTGATTTTGTCCACTTCCTTGCAGATGGAAGATTTTCTCTAGAACTGGATGCTCCCCCATGATTCATGCTGTCTTCGGTTTCATTTTCTGATGCTCCCCCTGAAACTATGCTCTCTGAGTTGGATCCTTCAGTATTTAGATTTTCAGCACTGTCAGTACTTGGCTTATCAGAACTTGACGAATCAGAATTTGAAGAGCCAGATGTATGTTCTGATGCTTCTTGAGATGTGATAATATCTTGAGTATGCTCCCCCTGCATTGGTGCATCTTCCTTTGACGTAGTCACCACAGTTTCAATAACATCAGAGTTTAATCCATCAGAATTTACAGTATCAGGACTTAGACTGTCAGGACTTGAGATATCAGAATATGAATCTTCATTTTCAAATCTCAGCTTATCATGATCAATGCAATCTTCAAGTCCAGTGATCTTCTTGTCATCAAAAGAGACATTGATAGATTCCATGACCACTTTTGTTCTCAAATTATAGACTCTGAAGGCTTTTGTAGAAAGTGGATATCCTACAAAGATTCCCTCATCAGCTTTTAGATCAAACTTGGATAGCTGTTCAGGATGAGTCTTGAGAACAAAACATTTACATCCAAATACATGAAAGTATTTGAGATTTGGCTTCTTGTTCTTCACCATCTCATATGGTGTTTTTCCATGCTTGTTAATGAGTGTTGCATTTTGAGTAAAACAAGCAGTCTGCACAGCTTCAGCCCAGAAATAGGTTGGAAGCTTTGCTTCTTCAAGCATTGTTCGTGCAGCTTCAATTAGAGTTCTATTCTTCCTTTCAACAACTCCATTTTGCTGTGGAGTTCCAGGAGCAGAAAATTCTTGCTTTATTCCATGATTTTTGCAGAACTCTTCCATTATCAAATTCTTGAATTCAGTGCCATTATCACTCCTCAAAATTTTCACAGAATCTTTGATCAATTTATCCAGATGTTTGACATGATCAATCAGGATAGATGCAGTTTCACTTTTTGTGTGCAAGAAATACACCCATGTGTATCTGGTGAACTCATCTACTATGACCAACGCATATTTCTTCTTTGCAATAGACATGACATTCACTGGACCAAATAGATCAACATGAAGTAGATAATAAGGCTCAAGAATTGATGATTCAGTCTTGCTCTTGAACGAAGATTTTCTTTGTTTAGCCTTCTGACATGAGTCACAAAGACCATCAGGAACAAACACTGATTTTGGCAGTCCTCTCACAAGATCTTTCTTGATCAGTTCATTTATCTTGTTGAAGTTTAAATGAGAGAGTTTCTTGTGCCAATTCCAGCTTTCTTCAGTTGAGGCTCTACTCACTAAACAGATTGCAGAACCATCAGAACTTGTTGAAAGCTTAGCTTCATAAATGTTACCACGCCTGAATCCCTTCAGAACAATTTTTTCTTTAGATTTACTAACTATTTCACAATGTTCTGCAAAGAAATCAACATGATAACCTCTGTCACAGATTTGACTTATACTCAGTAAGTTGTGTTTAAGTCCTGAGACTAGAGCTACATCTTTAATGATGACATTCCCAAGATTGATATTGCCATATCCCAAAGTTTTTCCAATGTTGCCATCTCCATAAGAAACACTTGGGCCAGCTTTCTCCACAAAGTCTGATAGCAGGGCCTTATTTCCAGTCATGTGTCCTGAACATCCACTGTCCAGAACTAAAATATTTTTCCTGTTGCCCTGCAATCAAAAAGACCACTAATTATTAGTTTTAAGGACCCAGACTTGCTTGGATCCTTTGGCCTTTTTAGGTTTGTTAACATTTGTAGCGGATTTAACATCAGATTTTATGTTAACAGTTTTCTTATCAGAACTTATACTAGAAGGAACAACAGAAACTTTCTTTAAAGAAGGTTTTATTTGATAATAATCATAGTACAAACTATGATATTCCTTACAAGTATAAATGGAATGCCATAAACTACCACAATGAAAACAAGGATTTTGTGGTTTGTATCTAACAGACTGACTCTTAACTCCTGACTTTGTAGATAAGGAGTTAATATTCTTATTCTTCCTGCAAAAAAAAGCCAGATGGTTAGAACTTCCACAGTTATAACATGCTTTCCTAGGAGCATCAGGAACAGATTTATAGTTATTGCTTTTATTCACACCTTCCTTTCCATTCCTGTTTTTCCTAGGTGATTTTACCTTGTTTGCATTCTTAACATCTTTCAGCTTATGCTTAAGCTGCTTCTTTGTCATTAAGCCTATGTTAACTTCAGCTGTCTTTTCCTGTTTTAGTTTGTCAGAAGCTAATTCCTTTTTAACTTCTGATTTCTCAGTTTCGGATTTTTCAGTTACAAACTTAACAGGTTTTAACTTCGGCTTTTGCTTATCAACAGGCTTAATTTCTTCAGTTCCTTTTTCATTATTTTCTTCATAACCTAAGCCCTCTTTCCAGTTTCCACTGCTCAGCAAATTTTGAGTTGTTTTGCCAGAGTTAGTCCAAGTTCTGATAATCTCTCTCTCCTTTTCTAACTCAGTTTTTAGAGATTCATTCATTTTTAGCACTTCATCCCTAACATAAAAAGCATCATCTCTATCCTTCTGAGTTTGATGAAACATGACTAACTCTTTTTCTAAGAAATTGTTTCTTTTCTTAAAAGCAAGATTTTCAGAAGTTAATCTTTCACATGTTAAAGTTTGATCTCTATAACTAACAAACATGGTTTTAAGATATCTTCTCAACTCATTAATATCATCAGTATGAAAAGCATAAGTAGTCTGAGGTACCTTTGTTTCAGCAGTTTCAGAACTGCTCTCAGAACTTGATTTTTCAGCATTTGCCATCAATGCATAGTTCTCCTTACTTTCAGAGTCTGAGGTGTCTGTCCAGCTTTTCTGCTTTGTGACAAGAGCTTTTCCTTTGTCATTCTTGGTCTTCTTGCACTCAGGAGATATGTGGCCTTTCTCGCCACAATTATAACATTTAACATTAGCATAATCTCCTCTGTCAGACTTTCCTCCTTTTCCTTCAGATCTTCTGAAATTCTTCTTATCAGAACTTATGCCTTTCCTGGAAAACTTCTTTCCCTTCCTGAACTTCCTGTATGCAATCTTTGTGATTCCTTTCACCATAAGAGCACACAGCTTCATCATCTCCTCATCAGCATCAGTTTCAGGCAAGCTTTCAGAATCTGAGTCATCATCACTCTCAGAACTTGATGACTCAGTATCAGATTTTATGATAAGAGCTTTACCCTTATCTTTCTTTGAGGAAGGTGGTTTGGGGGATTCCTCTTCAACCTTGAGAGCAACTGTCCTTGACTTTCCTCCTTTTCTCTTGCTTCTTTGTTCCATCTCAAGTTCATGAGTCTTGAGCATTCCATAGATTTCATCAAGAGTTGTTTCATCAAGATTGTAGTTGTCTCTTATTGTTGTTGCCTTCAAATCCCAACATTCAGGAAGAGCTAACAGGAATTTGAGGTTTGTATCTTCAAGATCATACTCCTTATTAACCAATGACAAGTCATTCAAGAGTTTGACAAATCTTTCATACACATCAGTCAATGACTCATTAGTCCTAGAGTCAAAGTGTTCATACTCTTGAGTGAGTATTGTCTTCCTGTTCTTCTTAACTGTTTCAGTTCCTTGACACCTTGTCTCCAGTGCATCCCATATCTCCTTAGCAGTCTTGCAGTTGATTACCCTGTTTGACATTACATTATCAATGGCACTATGCAATAAGTGACGTACCTTGGCATCCTTAGCAATAGATGCTATATCTTCAGCAGTGTAATCATTCTTTTCCTTTGGTACGGTCATTGCTGCTTCACCTGGAACTACAACAGCGAGCTTGGTAGGTTTGTGAGGCCCTTCCCTGATTCTATCAAGGTATTCTGGATCTGTTGCTTCCAGAAACATGGTCATCCTTACCTTCCATATGGGATATTCAGATGGTCTCAATATGGGAACTCTGATAGTCTCATATCGACTCTGAATTGATGTCTTTGATGATTCCTCAGTTTTGGTAGGCTTAGTTGGAGTTTCTGTGTCAGACATGACTGTGTTTGGATCTTTAACTGTATGTGTGTTAACAGATAGCTCTGATACCACTTGTTAGGTCACACTTTCACTGTAGAGGGGGTGAATACAGTGTTTATCACAATCAAATCAAACTTCAATAACTTATGTAACAGAAAACAAACTTTATTTACACAATAAACTCTGTTACAATCTGGAACTGTTATCTCTCAGTGATGAACAAAATATCACGAGAGCTGCTAGAGTTATACTAAATAATATTCTCGATAATGATAACACTTTTAGTGTAAACCCTATGTCTGTGTTTATGTACTACACAGTTACAAGATATTCGCTAATTGATATGGAATATAATTCTGCTTCCTAAAATATATCAATCAGATATCTTCTATTCCAAGTATTCCATTCTTCACGGAATTCCTTCTTCATGCATATCTCTTCTTATGTTTATCTTGATCTTCTTAACTTTAATCAGCTACTGTCCTTATCTGATCGTCCTTCAGCACTTAAGTTCTGATATCTATCTCCTGATAACATAAGTACTGATATCCCTTAAGTTCTGACTTCCAGTATAAGTACTGATCAGTTAAGTACTGATTTGTTCTGTTCAAATAAGATCTGAAATCTAAACATAAAACATATTAGCCATGACATTATCAAATATATCTAACACTTAACATCCGTACGGTTGGATCATCGAAAAAATCATTTTAAAAATTAATCTTTTAAATCAGGAACGAGTCTCGTTGTCTGGTGTGTTACTTTTACTGGATTTTTCTAATCCTGACGTGCAAGATGAATTTCAAAATTGTTGATAATTTTTTCAAATGAATAAAATTCATATATCTTAACATCCGTATGGTTGGATCATCGAAAAATTAATTTTAAAAATTAATCTTGTAAATCGGTAATGAGTCTGGTTGTCGAGCCGTACTTTTACTGGATTTTTCTAATCCTAACATGCAAGATGAATTTCAAATTTGTTAATAATTTTTTCATATGACTAAAATTGATATATCTTAACATCCGTATGGTTGGATAATCGAAAAAATCATTTTAAAAATTAATCTTGTAAACAGTCTCGTTGTTATGAGGGGTACTTTTCCCGAATTTTTCTAATCCTGACATGCAAGATGGATTTCAAATTTGTTAAAATTTTATTTCTATCACTAATTGATATATCTTAACATCCGCACGGTTGGATCGTCGAAAAAATCATTTTAAAAATTAATCTTTTAAATCAGGAACGAGTCTCGTTGTCGGGAGTGTTACTTTTACTGGATTTTTCTAATCCTGACGTGCAAGATGAATTTCAAATTTGTTGATAATTTTTTCAAATGACTAAAATTGATATATCTTAACATCCGTGCGGTTGGATCATCGAAAAATTCATTTTAAAAATTAATCTTGTAAATCGGGAACGAGTCTGGTTGTCGAGTCGTACTTTTACTGGATTTTTCTAATCCTAACATGCACGATGAATTTCAAATTTGTTAATAATTTTTTATATGACTAAAATTGATATATCTTAACATCCGTATGGTTGGATCGTCGAAAAAATCATTTTAAAAATTAATCTTGTAAACAGTCTCGTTGTTATGAGGGGTACTTTTCCCGAATTTTTCTAATCCTGACATGCAAGATGGATTTAAATTTGTTAAAATTTTATTTCTATCACTAATTGATATATCTTAACATCCGCACGGTTGGATCATCGAAAAAATCATTTTAAAAATTAATCTTTTAAATCAGGAACGAGTTTCATTGTCGGGAGTGTTACTTTTACTGGATTTTTCTAATCCTGATGTGCAAGATGAATTTCAAATTTGTTGATAATTTTTTCAAATGACTAAAATTGATATATCTTAACATCCATGCGGTTGGATCATCGAAAAATTCATTTTCAAAATTAATCTTGTAAATCGGTAAAGAGTCTGGTTGCCGAGCCGTACTTTTACTGGATTTTTCTAATCCTAACATGCACGATGAATTTCAAATTTGTTAATAATTTTTTCATATGACTAAAATTGATATATCCTAACATCTGTATGGTTGGATCGTCGAAAAAATCATTTTAAAAATTAATCTTGTAAACAGTCTCGTTGTTATGAGGGGTACTTTTCCCGAATTTTTCTAATCCTGACATGCAAGATGGATTTCAAATTTGTTAAAATTTTATTTCTATCACTAATTGATATATCTTAACATCCGCACGGTTGGATCGTCGAAAAAATCATTTTAAAAATTAATCTTTTAAATCAGGAACGAGTCTCGTTGTCGGGAGTGTTACTTTTACTGGATTTTTCTAATCCTGACGTGCAAGATGAATTTCAAATTTGTTGATAATTTTTTCAAATGACTAAAATTGATATATCTTAACATCCGTACGGTTGGATCATCGAAAAATTCATTTTAAAAATTAATCTTCTAAATCGGGAACGAGTCTGGTTGTCGAGTCGTACTTTTACTGGATTTTTCTAATTCTAACATGCAAGATGAATTTCAAATTGATAATAATTTTTTCATATGACTAAAATTGATATATCTTAACATCCGTATGGTTGGATCGTCGAAAAAATCATTTTAAAAATTAATCTTGTAAACAGTCTCGTTGTTAGGAGGGGTACTTTTCCTGGAATTTTCTAATACTGACATGCAAGATGGATTTCAAATTTGTTAAAATTTTATTTCTATCACTAAAATTGATATATCTTAACATCCGTACGGTTGGATCATCGAAAAAATCATTTTTAAAATTAATCTTTTAAATCAGGAACGAGTCTCGTTGTCGGGTGTGTTACTTTTACTGGATTTTTCTAATCCTGACGTGCAAGATAAATTTCAAAATTGTTGATAATTTTTTCAAATGAATAAAATTCATATATCTTAACATCCGTACGGTTTGATCATCGAAAAATTAATTTTAAAAATTAATCTTGTAAATCGGTAATCAGTCTGGTTGTCGAGCCGTACTTTTACTGGATTTTTCTAATCCTAACATGCAAGATTAATTTCAAATTTGTTAATAATTTTTTCATATGACTAAAATTGATATATCTTAACATCCGTATGGTTGGTTCGTCGAAAAAATCATTTTAAAAATTAATCTTGTAAATAGTCTCGTTGTTAGGAGGGGTACTTTTCCTGGATTTTTCTAATCCTGACATGCAAGATGGATTTCAAATTTGTTAAAATTTTATTTCTATCACTAAAATTGATATATCTTAACATCCGCACGGTTGGATTGTCGAAAAAATCATTTTAAAAATTAATCTTTTAAATCAGGAACGAGTCTTGTTGTCGGGAGTGTTACTTTTACTGGATTTTTCGAATCCTGACGTGCACGATGAATTTCAAATTTGTTGATAATTTTTTCATATGACTAAAATTGATATATCTTAACATCCGTATGGTTGGATCGTCGAAAAAATAATTTTAAAAGTTAATCTTGTAAACAGTCTCATTGTTATGAGGGGTACTTTTTCCGAATTTTTCTAATCCTGACATGCAAGATGGATTTCAAATTTGTTAAAATTTTATTTCTATCACTAATTGATATATCTTAACATCCGCACGGTTGGATCGTCGGAAAAATCATTTTAAAAATTAATCTTTTAAATCAGGAACGAGTCTCGTTGTCGGGAGTGTTACTTTTACTGGATTTTTCGAATCCTGACGTGCACGATGAATTTCAAATTTGTTGATAATTTTTTTAAATGACTAAAAGTGATATATCTTAACATCCGTACGGTTGGATCATCGAAAAATTCATTTTAAAAATTAATCTTGTAAATCGGGAACGAGTCTGGTTGTCGAGTCGTACTTTTACTGGATTTTTCTAATCCTAACATGCAAGATGAATTTCAAATTGATAATAATTTTTTCATATGAATAAAATTGATATATCTTAACATCCGTATGGTTGGATCGTCGAAAAAATCATTTTAAAAATTAATCTTGTAAACAGTCTCGTTGTTAGGAGGGGTACTTTTCCTGGATTTTTCTAATCCTGACATGCAAGATGGATTTCAAATTTGGTAAAATTTTATTTCTATCACTAAAATTGATATATCTTAACATCCGCACGGTTGGATTGTCGAAAAAATCATTTTAAAAATTAATCTTTTAAATCAGGAACGAGTCTCGTTGTCGGGAGTGTTACTTTTACTGGATTTTTCGAATCTCGACGTGCACGATGAATTTCAAATTTGTTGATAATTTTTTTAAATGACTAAAATTGATATATCTTAACATCCGTACGGTTGGATCATCGAAAAATTCATTTTAAAAATTAATCTTGTAAATCGGGAACGAGTCTGGTTGTCGAGTCGTACTTTTACTGGATTTTTCTAATCCTAACATGCAAGATGAATTTCAAATTGATAATAATTTTTTCATTTGACTAAAATTGATATATCTTAACATCCGTATGGTTGGATCGTCGAAAAAATTATTTTAAAAATTAATCTTGTAAACAGTCTCGTTGTTAGGAGGGGTATTTTTCCTGGAATTTTCTAATACTGACATGCAAGATGGATTTCAAATTTGTTAAAATTTTATTTCTATCACTAAAATTGATATATCTTAATGTTAGGTCACACTTTCACTGTAGAGGGGGTGAATACAGTGTTTATCACAATCAAATCAAACTTCAATAACTTATGTAACAGAAAACAAACTTTATTTACACAATAAACTCTGTTACAATCTGGAACTGTTATCTCTCAGTGATGAACAAAATATCACGAGAGCTGCTAGAGTTATACTAAATAATATTCTCGATAATGATAACACTTTTAGTGTAAACCCTATGTCTGTGTTTATGTACTACACAGTTACAAGATATTCGCTAATTGATATGGAATATAATTCTGCTTCCTAAAATATATCAATCAGATATCTTCTATTCCAAGTATTCCATTCTTCACGGAATTCCTTCTTCATGCATATCTCTTCTTATGTTTATCTTGATCTTCTTAACTTTAATCAGCTACTGTCCTTATCTGATCGTCCTTCAGCACTTAAGTTCTGATATCTATCTCCTGATAACATAAGTACTGATATCCCTTAAGTTCTGACTTCCAGTATAAGTACTGATCAGTTAAGTACTGATTTGTTCTGTTCAAATAAGATCTGAAATCTAAACATAAAACATATTAGCCATGACATTATCAAATATATCTAACAATCTCCCCCAACTTGTAAATTAACAAAATATACAAGTTTAACAGATATTTGATGATGTCAAAAACATTAAGTACAAATGCATGAGAAATAGACAAGATAACTACAACTTACAGTCCTTAAAGTTTTTACCAATTCAACTTCTGATAACAACTTCAATCTGTATAAATATCAGAATTTAAGCAGTTGTAGATCTTCGACTTGGCTTCATCATTTTCTGATCTCTCTGATGTCAGGAGTTGTTCTGAGATAATTCTTCAACAAACATTTCTCAGCATATCTGAGTTCATCAATCATTCTCCGTTTGACATCTTTAAGCTCTGCAGTATCTTCACCAGTTTGAAATATTGCAGCTCTGAGATCATTAATCTTTGCTTTTCTCAACTCCCGATCTAGTCTTATGACATAAGCTTTATTAGACTCTAGATTGAATTCAAGCCCCTTAATACCAAGATATGTTCTGATCTGTGCAGTATTAGGCTTCATATCAACAATATCACCATTGTGATTTCTGTACTTTGGAACATATCTGCTGTCAGACTTAACAGAATAAAGTCTTTTCTGTCTCTGAATCTGTTCCTTTAAGTAGTTTGCAGCAGTCTCTGTTATTCTGTCATCCACTTGAAGTAAGAACAATACATGCTCCAATTCTTCAAAATACTTCAACGGAATGGCATTTTGTCTTATATGATAAACCCTACCATCTGTCATGAAATACAACATGATGTATTCTTTCAAGTAGGTATGGTAAACCATCTGTACAGATTCTAGTTGATTCAATCTTTCAGGAGTTGCTCCAATACCTGGTTCACACAAGGAAGTTGGATCATCAGTAGTGTTGTGTACTCTTCTTTCATCAGCACTTCCCAATCCAGTTTTATCTCTAGCTTCCTTTCCAGTAACTACTCTTGCTTCAAAACCACTTGAAGTAGTCTTCAAAGATTGAGTCTGTTTTGCTTTAGTGAATCCTGGTAGGAGTGTTTTAGATTTATTTTCTGATATCAAGTTAACTTGAGCACTGTCAGAGGTTACTTGCTTCTTCTGAATATCAGAACTTACAATTTCTTGACTCTGAACAACTTGAGCCATGTCAGAGGTTGTTTTAAGAACTTTTCTTGAAGTCAGAGCAAGATTATCTTTTCCATCAGTAATTTCTTCTTCCTCAGGAGGTACATAAGGCTTGATAGGTTCACCAACCTTTTCTTTACCCTTGGATCTTGGATCTATCTGTGGTTGTGATCTAGCCAAAGTTTCTTCAGTATGTATCCTTTCTTTGATCACAATGCCTTTAGGTTTTGGAAGTAACTTTTTACCAGAAGCTTCAGATTTAGATGTGACTTTCTCTGATTTAAGTCTGGCTTCTTCTTCCTTTAAACTTTCCAAGTCCATCCCTGGATTTTCTTGAAGAAATAACTGTCTTGACATTTCCTCATCAAGATCTAGAAGTTCATCAGAACTTATCCTTTTACCAGCAGCAGAACTTATTCTTTTCCCAGTATCAGAACTTGTTCTGTGACTAGCTTGTCTTGATGTAAACCTTCTACCTTGACTATGACCACTACCCATTCCAGAGTTTCCTTGGTCATCTTTTCCATCATCCTTTCCTTGCAGTAAACTCCATTCTCTTCTGATATTAGCCCGTTTCAATTGTCCAAGTTTCGTCAGACTCTTTTCATATCCCAATTCAGCCATTAACTCCCGAAGGGCTGAGTCCTCTGGAACTGAGAAAGTACAATCCTCTGGAAGATGTAAAGCCCTGCGTACTGTACCAGGAGTGACTACAAAAGATGAATCACCCACTTGGAAAATAATACTGGGAGTTTCCACGGTTACCACCATCATCAAAAACGCCAGTCCTCCAGAACCTCAGAACTTGTTGACTTGAAAAGAATTCAGGCTGAGTTAAGGCGTACCCAACCTCACTATGTGCAAGAAGATCTTGCACAACATGCAATTCAGATGGAGCTTCAGCATGATCAAGAATTGCAGCATAGTTGTTTGGAACGAACTTTGCTCCATCAATGATTAAATCCTTTGGTGCCATGTGAAAAAAATATTGAAATTCAAGTATGCCTGTTAGGTGTTTGAGATAATATCTGTATGAAAACAACGGAAATAGTAAAGTGAAAGAGAGTAAAAGTAAGAAGAGAGATAGAAGATGAAGAAATTAAAAAGATTAAAGAAATCTTCTCTCTGCTGTACTTATACAAAAAAAATGTTACCGTTGGACACCTGTCAGACATGCAGTAATAACGGATAGTTACTGGGCTCGAGAAAACAGTAATCATGACTTACCCATTTGCCGAGTTTCAAGGAAAAAAAACTGTTCCTTTTATCAAGGGAAACAATTCAAATTTTAACCGGTTATCACTGATTGGATTGTTTTTCACTGCAACATTAATATTCTGAAAATGAATCATGTTAAAAATGACCGAGATTATGAATAAGTGCTGACGGAGAATCAGAACTTAATTAAAAACAAAATTTAAATGGTCATCAGAATATCAATCAGGATTTATCAACACAAGATAAAATAACTCAGAGACAAAATCTTGAAGTAAAGACAGTTTTCATTAATATATCAAGTCAATACATATATGAAATAGAAATTACATCAATACAAGATTTTCCCTAAGCTTCTAATCCTAACATCAACAGCTTTAGTCCTAGCTAAGAAGCCTGACAAAGCTGAGGATGAAGAAGAACAGGAAGAAGACGAGATTAAGTCATCTTCCTCTTCCTATCTTCGACAAACAAGATAGCGAGTCGAATGATTCGTTCTTGCTGACGGATACGACGAAGGTGAAGGTCTCTTCGAACGGCCATCAGATCACGTTTGATAACCTCTGGAAATTGAATCCAGAGATTGTGAGGGATATTGGTGATAGGGTAGGGAGTTGGAATTCCATTCAAAAAGACATGCACAGTCTCATCACCGTAATTGTAGAACCAGCCAAATTCAGCCATTTGTGATAGTAAATGAAAAACAAGACTGAATTTGTGATACAAGTGGGATGAGAAGACTAATGTGAAGTGGCTGCATATATAGGCAAGAGAATGCCAAGAGACGCAAAGAAATTGAATGCTGACAGGTAGAAGTAATTCTACCTCGTCTCCCTAGACTTTGAAAAAGAATAACAGTCATTGGAAAAGGAATGTGCACATGTAACAAGAGTGATCTGTTCAAGGACGAGTGCCATTATGTTTTAACCATAGACTATTAATCTTCCACTTCAACATTTCGAAATTAATCTGAGACTGTTACCAAATTTTATTCACAGATAAGTCAAGTAAAGGGTTAGACTGAAAGATCAGAACTTAGACCTATACCAGAACTTTACAGTCATCAGAACATAATGTCTCAACTCGAACAAGGGATATCTATCTTAGTAAATACTCATACAAGTTCTTAGTTATGAACGTCAGAACTTAATTATCAGAACGTGGAACTAGAACTTGTCCTCAGAATTTGTGCAGAAGTGACACAATGACTGTTTATCTAAAATAACATAGACCACCACAGAAATTTCATCATTCATATGGAGTGATGTGTGTGTGCATTAAGCTAAATAACAGACAAAGAGTAAAGTCTGATCTACTTCAGTACATCTTAGAAATAAGTCATAATTAAAATTTTGCTAAAGAGCTGTCATTATTCTGAAACCTACTGATAAATGAGTTCATGCATGAGTCCACCTCTACTGTTTTTGTGCTAATTTTATGCATCTTTTGAAATTCTATTTTACAGAGGCTTCTCAGTGTAAGTGAGTCACGACTGTTTATTAGAATTTATGCTATTATCAGAGTATTTCTCCAGTAATCATAGAGTGTGAAAAGTCACCAAGAAAAATATTTTGCTTTTCTAATGCATATTTACTTAATACCAGCAATGCACTTGGGTCGTCCCATTCACATTTTTACTCTAGATCTCAAAGGAGTACCTGATATTATTCTTTGATTCTTTTTCTTTTTCTTTTGATAAGTGAGGTTTATCAGCACTTAGTACATTCAGCAGTTTTACTAGAGTCAGAACTTAAACAGATGAGTAGCATTATTCTAATTTGTGACTTAGTAATAAGATATACAAAGTAAACTTAACTAAGCTCAGTTATCAGAATTTGCTTGTGTCATAAGATTTCCACAGAAATAATTACTTCTTTCATGGGATCATTTGTTTATTGAAGACTAGTAGGTCAGTATCTAGCACAGTTATCCTCATGGGATTAAATAGTTACTGAAACAGACATATCACTTATCAGAGTTTAGAAACATATATCAGACAACAGTCAGTACTTAAAGACATTTATCAATTAATGCACAGAATATACAAAGAGATTAATTCTGTAAATACTGATCATAAAGTCTGATAACATAGAACAAGTTTAAGCAGATTTAGAGAAAGAACCTGAAATCATTCCAAGTTCATTTACCAATTTTGAAAAGGTAGCTTCACACAGTGGTTTTGTGAAGATATCTGCTACTTGTTGATCTGTGGGAACAAAATGCAATTCCACTGTACCTTCATCCACATGTTCCCTGATGAAATGGTACCTGATGCTGATGTGCTTTGTCATAGAGTGTTGAACTGGATTACCTGTCATAGCAATAGCACTTTGATTATCACAGTAAATAGGGATTTTGAAATATGTTAACCCATAATCCAGTAACTGATTCTTCATCCAGAGAATCTGTGCACAGCAGCTTCCTGCAGCAATATACTCTGCTTCTGCAGTTGATGTGGAAATTGACTTTTGTTTCTTGCTATACCAAGAAACCAACCTGCCTCCAAGAAATTGGCAGCTTCCACTTGTGCTTTTCCTGTCAATTTTGCAACCTGCAAAATCTGCATCTGAGTAACCTATTAATTTAAAATCTGATTCTCTAGGATACCATAATCCTAGATCAGCTGTTCCTTTAAGATACTTAAAGATTCTTTTTACAGCTGTTAAGTGAGGTTCTCTTGGATCTGCTTGAAATCTTGCACAAAGACAGGTAGCAAACATGATATCTGGTCTACTAGCAGTTAGATAGAGAAGTGAGCCAATCATACCTCTGTAATCAGTAATATCTACTGAATTACCAGTATCCTTATCCAGTTTTGTTGCAGTGGCCATGGGAGTGGATGCACTTGAACAGTCTTGCATTCCAAATTTCTTCAGCAAGTTTCTGGTATACTTAGATTGACAAATAAAAGTTCCTTCTTCAGTCTGCTTGACTTGAAGGCCCAGAAAATAACTAAGTTCTCCCATCATACTCATCTGATATCTTGACTGCATTAGGTTGGCAAACTTTTTGCAAAGTTTGTCATTTTGAGACCCAAAAATAATATCATCAACATAAATCTGGATCAAAAGTAAGTCCTTGCCATGATTGAGATAGAACAATGTTTTGTCAATAGTTCCTCTGTTGAATCCACTTTCCAGAAGAAACTGAGCTAAAGTCTCATACCATGCTCTTGGAGCTTGCTTAAGTCCATAAAGTGCTTTATCAAGCCTGTAGACATAATCTGGATGTTTGGAATCTACAAAGCCTGGAGGTTGTTCAACATATACTTCCTCTTCCAATTCTCCATTGAGAAAAGCACTTTTCACATCCATTTGAAAGACAGTAAACTTTTTGTGAGCAGCATAAGCCATGAATATCCTTATGGCTTCTAACCTAGCAACTGGAGCAAATGTTTCATCATAGTCAATTCCCTCCTGTTGAGAATATCCTTTTGCAACCAGCCTTGCCTTGTTCCTTACAATTATGCCATCACTGTCAGTTTTGTTTCTGAATACCCACTTTGTACCAACAACCGATCTATTCTTGGGTCTTGGCACTAAGGTCCAGACTTTGTTTCTTTCAAATTCATTCAACTCTTCCTGCATTGCTTGCACCCAATCAGCATCTTGAAGAGCTTCTTCCACTTTCTTTGGCTCAGACTGAGAGAGAAAAGAATTGTAAAGACATTCATTCGAAGTACCTGTTCTAGTTCTGACACCTGCCTCAGGATTTCCAATTATTAAATCAGGTGTATGTGATTTTGTCCACTTCCTTGCAGATGGAAGATTTTCTCTAGAACTGGATGCTCCCCATGATTCATGCTGTCTTCGGTTTCATTTTCTGATGCTCCCCCTGAAACTATGCTCTCTGAGTTGGATCCTTCAGTATTTAGATTTTCAGCACTGTCAGTACTTGGCTTATCAGAACTTGACGAATCAGAATTTGAAGAGCCAGATGTATGTTCTGATGCTTCTTGAGATGTGATAATATCTTGAGTATGCTCCCCCTGCATTGGTGCATCTTCCTTTGACGTAGTCACCACAGTTTCAATAACATCAGAGTTTAATCCATCAGAATTTACAGTATCAGGACTTAGACTGTCAGGACTTGAGATATCAGAATATGAATCTTCATTTTCAAATCTCAGCTTATCATGATCAATGCAATCTTCAAGTCCAGTGATCTTCTTGTCATCAAAAGAGACATTGATAGATTCCATGACCACTTTTGTTCTCAAATTATAGACTCTGAAGGCTTTTGTAGAAAGTGGATATCCTACAAAGATTCCCTCATCAGCTTTTAGATCAAACTTGGATAGCTGTTCAGGATGAGTCTTGAGAACAAAACATTTACATCCAAATACATGAAAGTATTTGAGATTTGGCTTCTTGTTCTTCACCATCTCATATGGTGTTTTTCCATGCTTGTTAATGAGTGTTGCATTTTGAGTAAAACAAGCAGTCTGCACAGCTTCAGCCCAGAAATAGGTTGGAAGCTTTGCTTCTTCAAGCATTGTTCGTGCAGCTTCAATTAGAGTTCTATTCTTCCTTTCAACAACTCCATTTTGCTGTGGAGTTCCAGGAGCAGAAAATTCTTGCTTTATTCCATGATTTTTGCAGAACTCTTCCATTATCAAATTCTTGAATTCGGTGCCATTATCACTCCTCAAAATTTTCACAGAATCTTTGATCAATTTATCCAGATGTTTGACATGATCAATCAGGATAGATGCAGTTTCACTTTTTGTGTGCAAGAAATACACCCATGTGTATCTGGTGAACTCATCTACTATGACCAACGCATATTTCTTCTTTGCAATAGACATGACATTCACTGGACCAAATAGATCAACATGAAGTAGATAATAAGGCTCAAGAATTGATGATTCAGTCTTGCTCTTGAACGAAGATTTTCTTTGTTTAGCCTTCTGACATGAGTCACAAAGACCATCAGGAACAAACACTGATTTTGGCAGTCCTCTCACAAGATCTTTCTTGATCAGTTCATTTATCTTGTTGAAGTTTAAATGAGAGAGTTTCTTGTGCCAATTCCAGCTTTCTTCAGTTGAGGCTCTACTCACTAAACAGATTGCAGAACCATCAGAACTTGTTGAAAGCTTAGCTTCATAAATGTTACCACGCCTGAATCCCTTCAGAACAATTTTTTCTTTAGATTTACTAACTATTTCACAATGTTCTGCAAAGAAATCAACATGATAACCTCTGTCACAGATTTGACTTATACTCAGTAAGTTGTGTTTAAGTCCAGAGACTAGAGCTACATCTTTAATGATGACATTCCCAAGATTGATATTGCCATATCCCAAAGTTTTTCCAATGTTGCCATCTCCATAAGAAACACTTGGGCCAGCTTTCTCCACAAAGTCTGATAGCAGGGCCTTATTTCCAGTCATGTGTCCTGAACATCCACTGTCCAGAACTAAAATATTTTTCCTGTTGCCCTGCAATCAAAAAGACCACTAATTATTAGTTTTAAGGACCCAGACTTGCTTGGATCCTTTGGCCTTTTTAGGTTTGTTAACATTTGCAGCGGATTTAACATCAGATTTTATGTTAACAGTTTTCTTATCAGAACTTATACTAGAAGGAACAACAGAAACTTTCTTTAAAGAAGGTTTTATTTGATAATAATCATAGTACAAACTATGATATTCCTTACAAGTATAAATGGAATGCCATAAACTACCACAATGAAAACAAGGATTTTGTGGTTTGTATCTAACAGACTGACTCTTAACTCCTGACTTTGTAGATAAGGAGTTAATATTCTTATTCTTCCTGCAAAAAAAGCCAGATGGTTAGAACTTCCACAGTTATAACATGCTTTCCTAGGAGCATCAGGAACAGATTTATAGTTATTGCTTTTATTCACACCTTCCTTTCCATTCCTGTTTTTCCTAGGTGATTTTACCTTGTTTGCATTCTTAACATCTTTCAGCTTATGCTTAAGCTGCTTCTTTGTCATTAAGCCTATGTTAACTTCAGCTGTCTTTTCCTGTTTTAGTTTGTCAGAAGCTAATTCCTTTTTAACTTCTGATTTCTCAGTTTCGGATTTTTCAGTTACAAACTTAACAGGTTTTAACTTCGGCTTTTGCTTATCAACAGGCTTAATTTCTTCAGTTCCTTTTTCATTATTTTCTTCATAACCTAAGCCCTCTTTCCAGTTTCCACTGCTCAGCAAATTTTGAGTTGTTTTGCCAGAGTTAGTCCAAGTTCTGATAATCTCTCTCTCCTTTTCTAACTCAGTTTTTAGAGATTCATTCATTTTTAGCACTTCATCCCTAACATAAAAAGCATCATCTCTATCCTTCTGAGTTTGATGAAACATGACTAACTCTTTTTCTAAGAAATTGTTTCTTTTCTTAAAAGCAAGATTTTCAGAAGTTAATCTTTCACATGTTAAAGTTTGATCTCTATAACTAACAAACATGGTTTTAAGATATCTTCTCAACTCATTAATATCATCAGTATGAAAAGCATAAGTAGTCTGAGGTACCTTTGTTTCAGCAGTTTCAGAACTGCTCTCAGAACTTGATTTTTCAGCATTTGCCATCAATGCATAGTTCTCCTTACTTTCAGAGTCTGAGGTGTCTGTCCAGCTTTTCTGCTTTGTGACAAGAGCTTTGCCTTTGTCATTCTTGGTCTTCTTGCACTCAGGAGATATGTGGCCTTTCTCGCCACAATTATAACATTTAACATTAGCATAATCTCCTCTGTCAGACTTTCCTCCTTTTCCTTCAGATCTTCTGAAATTCTTCTTATCAGAACTTATGCCTTTCCTGGAAAACTTCTTTCCCTTCCTGAACTTCCTGTATGCAATCTTTGTGATTCCTTTCACCATAAGAGCACACAGCTTCATCATCTCCTCATCAGCATCAGTTTCAGGCAAGCTTTCAGAATCTGAGTCATCATCACTCTCAGAACTTGATGACTCAGTATCAGATTTTATGATAAGAGCTTTACCCTTATCTTTCTTTGAGGAAGGTGGTTTGGGGGATTCCTCTTCAACCTTGAGAGCAACTGTCCTTGACTTTCCTCCTTTTCTCTTGCTTCTTTGTTCCATCTCAAGTTCATGAGTCTTGAGCATTCCATAGATTTCATCAAGAGTTGTTTCATCAAGATTGTAGTTGTCTCTTATTGTTGTTGCCTTCAAATCCCAACATTCAGGAAGAGCTAACAGGAATTTGAGGTTTGTATCTTCAAGATCATACTCCTTATTAACCAATGACAAGTCATTCAAGAGTTTGACAAATCTTTCATACACATCAGTCAATGACTCATTAGTCCTAGAGTCAAAGTGTTCATACTCTTGAGTGAGTATTGTCTTCCTGTTCTTCTTAACTGTTTCAGTTCCTTGACACCTTGTCTCCAGTGCATCCCATATCTCCTTAGCAGTCTTGCAGTTGATTACCCTGTTTGACATTACATTATCAATGGCACTATGCAATAAGTGACGTACCTTGGCATCCTTAGCAATAGATGCTATATCTTCAGCAGTGTAATCATTCTTTTCCTTTGGTACGGTCATTGCTGCTTCACCTGGAACTACAACAGCGAGCTTGGTAGGTTTGTGAGGCCCTTCCCTGATTCTATCAAGGTATTCTGGATCTGTTGCTTCCAGAAACATGGTCATCCTTACCTTCCATATGGGATATTCAGATGGTCTCAATATGGGAACTCTGATAGTCTCATATCGACTCTGAATTGATGTCTTTGATGATTCCTCAGTTTTGGTAGGCTTAGTTGGAGTTTCTGTGTCAGACATGACTGTGTTTGGATCTTTAACTGTATGTGTGTTAACAGATAGCTCTGATACCACTTGTTAGGTCACACTTTCACTGTAGAGGGGGTGAATACAGTGTTTATCACAATCAAATCAAACTTCAATAACTTATGTAACAGAAAACAAACTTTATTTACACAATAAACTCTGTTACAATCTGGAACTGTTATCTCTCAGTGATGAACAAAATATCACGAGAGCTGCTAGAGTTATACTAAATAATATTCTCGATAATGATAACACTTTTAGTGTAAACCCTATGTCTGTGTTTATGTACTACACAGTTACAAGATATTCGCTAATTGATATGGAATATAATTCTGCTTCCTAAAATATATCAATCAGATATCTTCTATTCCAAGTATTCCATTCTTCACGGAATTCCTTCTTCATGCATATCTCTTCTTATGTTTATCTTGATCTTCTTAACTTTAATCAGCTACTGTCCTTATCTGATCGTCCTTCAGCACTTAAGTTCTGATATCTATCTCCTGATAACATAAGTACTGATATCCCTTAAGTTCTGACTTCCAGTATAAGTACTGATCAGTTAAGTACTGATTTGTTCTGTTCAAATAAGATCTGAAATCTAAACATAAAACATATTAGCCATGACATTATCAAATATATCTAACACTTAACATCCGTACGGTTGGATCATCGAAAAAATCATTTTAAAAATTAATCTTTTAAATCAGGAACGAGTCTCGTTGTCTGGTGTGTTACTTTTACTGGATTTTTCTAATCCTGACGTGCAAGATGAATTTCAAAATTGTTGATAATTTTTTCAAATGAATAAAATTCATATATCTTAACATCCGTATGGTTGGATCATCGAAAAATTAATTTTAAAAATTAATCTTGTAAATCGGTAATGAGTCTGGTTGTCGAGCCGTACTTTTACTGGATTTTTCTAATCCTAACATGCAAGATGAATTTCAAATTTGTTATTAATTTTTTCATATGACTAAAATTGATATATCTTAACATCCGTATGGTTGGATAATCGAAAAAATCATTTTAAAAATTAATCTTGTAAACAGTCTCGTTGTTATGAGGGGTACTTTTCCCGAATTTTTCTAATCCTGACATGCAAGATGGATTTCAAATTTGTTAAAATTTTATTTCTATCACTAATTGATATATCTTAACATCCGCACGGTTGGATCGTCGAAAAAATCATTTTAAAAATTAATCTTTTAAATCAGGAACGAGTCTCGTTGTCGGGAGTGTTACTTTTACTGGATTTTTCTAATCCTGACGTGCAAGATGAATTTCAAATTTGTTGATAATTTTTTCAAATGACTAAAATTGATATATCTTAACATCCGTGCGGTTGGATCATCGAAAAATTCATTTTAAAAATTAATCTTGTAAATCGGGAACGAGTCTGGTTGTCGAGTCGTACTTTTACTGGATTTTTCTAATCCTAACATGCACGATGAATTTCAAATTTGTTAATAATTTTTTTATATGACTAAAATTGATATATCTTAACATCCGTATGGTTGGATCTTCGAAAAAATCATTTTAAAAATTAATCTTGTAAACAGTCTCGTTGTTAGGAGGGTTACTTTTTCTGGATTTTTCTAATACTGACATGTAAGATGGATTTCAAATTTGTTAAAATTTTATTTCTATCACTAAAATTGATATATCTTAACATCCGTACGGTTGGATCGTCGAAAAAATCATTTCAAAAATTAATCTTTTAAATCAGGAACGAGTCTCGTTGTCGGGAGTGTTACTTTTACTGGATTTTTCTAATCCTGACGTGCAAGATGAATTTCAAAATTGTTGATAATTTTTTCAAATGAATAAAATTCATATATCTTAACATCCGTATGGTTGGATCATCGAAAAATTAATTTTAAAAATTAATCTTGTAAATCGGTAATGAGTCTGGTTGTCGAGCCGTACTTTTACTGGATTTTTCTAATCCTAACATGCAAGATGAATTTCAAATTTGTTAATAATTTTTTCATATGACTAAAATTGATATATCTTAACATCCGTATGGTTGGATAATCGAAAAAATCATTTTAAAAATTAATCTTGTAAACAGTCTCGTTGTTATGAGGGGTACTTTTCCCGAATTTTTCTAATCCTGACATGCAAGATGGATTTCAAATTTGTTAAAATTTTATTTCTATCACTAATTGATATATCTTAACATCCGCACGGTTGGATCGTCGAAAAAATCATTTTAAAAATTAATCTTTTAAATCAGGAACGAGTCTCGTTGTCGGGAGTGTTACTTTTACTGGATTTTTCTAATCCTGACGTGCAAGATGAATTTCAAATTTGTTGATAATTTTTTCAAATGACTAAAATTGATATATCTTAACATCCGTGCGGTTGGATCATCGAAAAATTCATTTTAAAAATTAATCTTGTAAATCGGGAACGAGTCTGGTTGTCGAGTCGTACTTTTACTGGATTTTTCTAATCCTAACATGCACGATGAATTTCAAATTTGTTAATAATTTTTTATATGACTAAAATTGATATATCTTAACATCCGTATGGTTGGATCGTCGAAAAAATCATTTTAAAAATTAATCTTGTAAACAGTCTCGTTGTTAGGAGGGTTACTTTTTCTGGATTTTTCTAATACTGACATGTAAGATGGATTTCAAATTTGTTAAAATTTTATTTCTATCACTAAAATTGATATATCTTAACATCCGTACGGTTGGATCGTCGAAAAAATCATTTCAAAAATTAATCTTTTAAATCAGGAACGAGTCTCGTTGTCGGGAGTGTTACTTTTACTGGATTTTTCTAATCCTGACGTGCAAGATGAATTTCAAATTTGTTGATAATTTTTTCAAATGACTAAAATTGATATATCTTAACATCCGTGCGGTTGGATCATCGAAAAATTCATTTTAAAAATTAATCTTGTAAATCGGGAACGAGTCTGGTTGTTGAGTCGTACTTTTACTGGATTTTTCTAATCCTAACATGCACGATGAATTTCAAATTTGTTAATAATTTTTTTATATGACTAAAATTGATATATCTTAACATCCGTATGGTTGGATCGTCGAAAAAATCATTTTAAAAATTAATCTTGTAAACAGTCTCGTTGTTAGGAGGGGTACTTTTCCTGGATTTTTCTAATCCTGACATGCAAGATGGATTTCAAATTTGTTAAAATTTTATTTCTATCACTAAAATTGATATATCTTTACATCCGTACGGTTGGATCATCGAAAAATTCATTTTAAAAATCAATCTTATAAATCAGGATCGAGTCTCATTGTCGGGAGTGTTACTTTTACTGGATTTTTCTAATCCTGACGTGCAAGATGAATTTCAAATTTGTTGATAATTTTTTCAAATGACTAAAATTGATATATATTAACATCCGTACGGTTGGATCATCGAAAATTTCAAAAATTAATCTTGTAAATCGGGAACGAGTCTGGTTGTCGAGGCGTACTTTTACTGGATTTTTCTAATCCTGACATGCAAAATGAATTTCAAATTTGCTAATAATTTTTTCATATGACTAAAATTGATATATCTTAACATCCGTATGGTTGGATCGTCGAAAAAATCATTTTAAAAATTAATCTTGTAAACAGTCTCGTTGTTATGAGGGGTACTTTTCCCGAATTTTTCTAATCCTGACATGCAAGATGGATTTTAAATTTGTTAAAATTTTATTTCTATCACTAATTGATATATCTTAACATCCGCACGGTTGGATCATCGAAAAATTCATTTTAAAAATCAATCTTATAAATCAGGATCGAGTCTCATTGTCGGGAGTGTTACTTTTACTGGATTTTTCTAATCCTGACGTGCAAGATGAATTTCAAAATTGTTGATAATTTTTTCAAATGAATAAAATTCATATATCTTAACATCCGTACGGTTGGATCATCGAAAATTTCAATATAAAAATTAATCTTGTAAATCGGGAACGAGTCTGGTTGTCGAGGCGTACTTTTACTGGATTTTTCTAATCCTGACATGCAAAATGAATTTCAAATTTGCTAATAATTTTTTCATATGACTAAAATTGATATATCTTAACATCCGTATGGTTGGATCGTCGAAAAAATCATTTTAAAAATTAATCTTGTAAACAGTCTCGTTGTTATGAGGGGTACTTTTCCCGAATTTTTCTAATCCTGACATGCAAGATGGATTTTAAATTTGTTAAAATTTTATTTCTATCACTAATTGATATATCTTAACATCCGCACGGTTGGATCATCGAAAAAATTATTTTAAAAATTAATCTTTTAAATCAGGAACGAGTCTCGTTGTCGGGAGTGTTACTTTTACTGGATTTTTCTAATCCTGACGTGCAAGATGAATTTCAAATTTGTTGATAATTTTTTCAAATGACTAAAATTGATATATCTTAACATCCGTGCGGTTGGATCATCGAAAAATTCATTTTAAAAATTAATCTTGTAAATCGGGAACGAGTCTGGTTGTCGAGTCGTACTTTTACTGGATTTTCTAATCCTAACATGCACGATGAATTTCAAATTTGTTAATAATTTTTTTATATGACTAAAATTGATATATCTTAACATCCGTATGGTTGGATCGTCGAAAAAATCATTTTAAAAATTAATCTTGTAAACAGTCTCGTTGTTAGGAGGGGTACTTTTCCTGGATTTTTCTAATCCTGACATGCAAGATGGATTTCAAATTTGTTAAAATTTTATTTCTATCACTAAAATTGATATATCTTTACATCCGTACGGTTGGATCATCGAAAAATTCATTTTAAAAATCAATCTTATAAATCAGGATCGAGTCTCATTGTCGGGAGTGTTACTTTTACTGGATTTTTCTAATCCTGACGTGCAAGATGAATTTCAAATTTGTTGATAATTTTTTCAAATGACTAAAATTGATATATCTTAACATCCGTACGGTTGGATCATCGAAAATTTCAATTTAAAAATTAATCTTGTAAATCGGGAACGAGTCTGGTTGTCGAGGCGTACTTTTACTGGATTTTTCTAATCCTGACCTGCAAAATGAATTTCAAATTTGCTAATAATTTTTTCATATGACTAAAATTGATATATCTTAACATCCGTATGGTTGGATCGTCGAAAAAATCATTTTAAAAATTAATCTTGTAAACAGTCTCGTTGTTATGAGGGGTACTTTTCCCGAATTTTTCTAATCCTGACATGCAAGATGGATTTTAAATTTGTTAAAATTTTATTTCTATCACTAATTGATATATCTTAACATCCGCACGGTTGGATCATCGAAAAAATCATTTTAAAAATTAATCTTTTAAATCAGGAACGAGTCTCGTTGTCGGGAGTGTTACTTTTACTGGATTTTTCTAATCTTGACGTGCAAGATGAATTTCAAATTTGTTGATAATTTTTTCAAATGACTAAAATTGATATATCTTAACATCCGTGCGGTTGGATCATCGAAAAATTCATTTTAAAAAATTAATCTTGTAAATCGGGAACGAGTCTGGTTGTCGAGTCGTACTTTTACTGGATTTTTCTAATCCTAACATGCACGATGAATTTCAAATTTGTTAATAATTTTTTTATATGACTAAAATTGATATATCTTAACATCCGTATGGTTGGATCGTCGAAAAAATCATTTTAAAAATTAATCTTGTAAACAGTCTCGTTGTTAGGAGGGGTACTTTTTCTGGATTTTTCTAATCCTGACATGCAAGATGGATTTCAAATTTGTTGAAATTTTATTTCTATCACTAATTGATATATCTTAACATCCGCATTGGATCGTCGAAAAAATCATTTTAAAAATTAATCTTTTAAATCAGGAACGAGTCTCGTTGTCGGGAGTGTTACTTTTACTGGATTTTTCTAATCCTGACGTGCAAGATTAATTTCAAATTTGTTGATAATTTTTTCAAATGAATAAAATTCATATATCTTAACATCCGTACGGTTGGATCATCGAAAAATTAATTTTAAAAATTAATCTTGTAAATCGGTAATGAGTGTGGTTGTCGAGCCGTACTTTTACTGGATTTTTCTAATCCTAACATGCAAGATGAATTTCAAATTTGTTAATAATTTTTTCATATGACTAAAATTGATATATCTTAACATCTGTATGGTTGGATCGTCGAAAAAATCATTTTAAAAATTAATCTTGTAAAAAGTCTCGTTGTTATGAGGGGTACTTTTCCCGAATTTTTCTAATCCGGACATGCAAGATGGATTTCAAATTTGTTAAAATTTTATTTCTATCACTAATTGATATATCTTAACATCCGCACGGTTGGATCGTCGAAAAAATCATTTTAAAAATTATTCTTTTAAATCAGGAACGAGTCTCGTTGTCGGGAGTGTTACTTTTACTGGATTTTTCTAATCCTGACGTGCAAGATGAATTTCAAATTTGTTGATAATTTTTTCAAATGACTAAAATTGATATATCTTAACATCCGTGCGGTTTGATCATCGAAAAAATTCATTTTAAAAATTAATCTTGTAAATCGGGAACGAGTCTGGTTGTCGAGTCGTACTTTTACTGGATTTTTCTAATCCTAACATGCACGATGAATTTCAAATTTGTTAATAATTTTTTTATATGACTAAAATTGATATATCTTAACATCCGTATGGTTGGATCGTCGAAAAAAATCATTTAAAAATTAATCTTGTAAACAGTCTCATTGTTAGGAGAGGTACTTTTCCTGGATTTTCTAATCCTGACATGCAAGATGGATTTCAAATTTGTTAAAATTTTATTTCTATCACTAAAATTGATATATCTTTACATTCGTACGGTTGGATCATCGAAAAATTCATTTTAAAAATCAATCTTATAAATCAGGATCGAGTCTCATTGTCGGGAGTGTTACTTTTACTGGATTTTTCTAATCGTGACGTGCAAGATGAATTTCAAATTTGTTGATAATTTTTTCAAATGACTAAAATTGATATATCTTAACATCCGTACGGTTGGATCATCGAAAAATTCATTTTAAAAATTAATCTTGTAAATCGGGAACGAGTCTGGTTGTCGAGTCGTACTTTTACTGGATTTTTCTAATCCTAACATGCACGATGAATTTCAAATTTGTTAATAATTTTTTTATATGACTAAAATTGATATATCTTAACATCCGTATGGTTGGATCGTTGAAAAAATCATTTTAAAAATTAATCTTGTAAACAGTCTCGTTGTAAGGAGGGGTACTTTTCCTGGATTTTTCTAATCCTGACATGCAAGATGTATTTCAAAGTTGTTAAAATTTTATTTCTATCACTAAAATTGATATATCTTAACATCCGTACGGTTGGATCGTCGAAAAAAATCATTTTAAAAATTAATCTTTTAAATCAGGAATGAGTCTCGTTGTCGGGAGTGTTACTTTTACTGGATTTTTCTAATCCTGAGGTGCACGATGAATTTCAAATTTGTTGATAATTTTTTCAATTGACTAAAATTGATATATCTTAACATCCATACGGTTGGATCATCGAAAATTCATTCTAAAAATTAATCTTGTAAATCGGGAACGAGTCTGGTTGTCGAGTCGTACTTTTACTGGATTTTTCTAATCCTAACATGCAAGATGAATTTCAAATTTGTTAATAATTTTTTCATATGACTAAAATTGATATATCTTAACATCTGTATGGTTGGATCGTCGAAAAAATCATTTTAAAAATTAATCTTGTAAAAAGTCTCGTTGTTATGAGGGGTACTTTTCCCCGAATTTTTCTAATCCGGACATGCAAGATGGATTTCAAATTTGTTAAAATTTTATTTCTATCACTAATTGATATATCTTAACATCCGCACGGTTGGATCGTCGAAAAAATCATTTTAAAAATTATTCTTTTAAATCAGGAACGAGTCTCGTTGTCGGGAGTGTTACTTTTACTGGATTTTTCTAATCCTGACGTGCAAGATGAATTTCAAATTTGTTGATAATTTTTTCAAATGACTAAAATTGATATATCTTAACATCCGTGCGGTTTGATCATCGAAAAATTCATTTTAAAAATTAATCTTGTAAATCGGGAACGAGTCTGGTTGTCGAGTCGTACTTTTACTGGATTTTTCTAATCCTAACATGCACGATGAATTTCAAATTTGTAAATAATTTTTTTATATGACTAAAATTGATATATCTTAACATCCGTATGGTTGGATCGTCGAAAAAAATCATTTTAAAAATTAATCTTGTAAACAGTCTCATTGTTAGGAGAGGTACTTTTCCTGGATTTTTCTAATCCTGACATGCAAGATGGATTTCAAATTTGTTAAAATTTTATTTCTGTCACTAAAATTGATATATCTTTACATTCGTACGGTTGGATCATCGAAAAATTCATTTTTAAAAATCAATCTTATAAATCAGGATCGAGTCTCATTGTCGGGAGTGTTACTTTTACTGGATTTTTCTAATCGTGACGTGCAAGATGAATTTCAAATTTGTTGATAATTTTTTCAAATGACTAAAATTGATATATCTTAACATCCGTACGGTTGGATCATCGAAAATTTCAATTTAAAAATTAATCTTGTAAATCGGGAACGAGTCTGGTTGTCTAGGCGTACTTTTACTGGATTTTTCTAATCCTGACATGCAAAATGGAATTTCAAATTTGCTAATAATTTTTTCATATGACTAAAATTGATATATCTTAACATCCGTATGGTTGGATCGTCGAAAAAATCATTTTAAAAATTAATCTTGTAAACAGTCTCGTTGTTATGAGGGGTACTTTTCCCGAATTTTTCTAATCCTGACATGCAAGATGGATTTTAAATTTGTTAAAATTTTTATTTCTATCACTAATTGATATATCTTAACATCCGCACGGTTGGATCATCGAAAAAATCATTTTAAAAATTAATCTTTTAAATCAGGAACGAGTCTCGTTGTCGGGAGTGTTACTTTACTGGATTTTCTAATCCTGACGTGCAAGATGAATTTCAAATTTGTTGATAATTTTTTCAAATGACTAAATTGATATATCTTAA
>NW_027418131.1:0-35614 GCF_009905375.1 Apium graveolens
AATAAAGTTATCGAATAAACTTATTCGATTAATAGTTTTGAAAACTATATCTATATCTATATATAAATATATATATAATATACTGGGGAACATCGACTCCCGGTTTTAGAAAATGTTCGCCTTTAGGTCCCGTTATACTAAGGGTATACGCAACTACTGCTTATCTCTAGCATAGCATAGGTATTATGCAATTATAAGTAATTGAATCAAAAATTACATATCAAGATTACGAACAGACATGCATATAAACCATATCGCATGCTCTAATTATATCGCAAGATTTGCTAATTAACCCACATGCATCTATCACAAGATAATGCATATACATCTATTTACATCATCAACAACAATATAACGGGTAGAAAACATGCCAACATAGGGGTCCTGATGTTAAGAACAGGACAGTTAAGGAAAATCGGGCATTAGTACGTTTAAGTTTACGCGATTTCCAATTTAATTAGCACTCTAAATTATCCATCAATTCACTCACAACTACCAATACAACAATATTCAACCATCATACTACAAAACTCAGTCCCCAACTCCAAATTTTACCAATTTATCCAACCAATCAAAGACCCCAATATTCAAACCAATACAAATCCACCAAACTACTTATAATCAAGATCGAGCCTTGATACTAACAATGCTTCATAAAATTTAATGGAATCATAAATCAAAGCTAGGGTTTGAAGTTGATACCTTCCTTGGTAGGTTTTAAGTTGCTAGGAAGACTTAGGGAGCCTTAATCTAACCTCCTACAAGCTTGATCTTTCCAAAGAAATGAAGAACACAAAGTTAGGTTTTGAAGTTTCTAAAGTCAGATTGAAAGAAACTATAAAAACGAGGGTCTTACCATGCTTATTTGGACGAGACTTGTGAAAAGAGTTTGTAGGCCATCTCAATACCTTTCCATAGAGCTATAGAACATACTATTTGAGTGAGTATTGAAGGAGATATGGTAGTTTGAAGTTGCTGCTCTGGTTTTGGCCGAGAGCTTTGTTCTTGGAAAGTAAAAGTCAATTTCTAATTTGTGTTTTGTGATTTGTTTTGCCTTGGATTGGTTGTTTTTGTTTGTTTTGATTAATTAACCTTTTAACCATGGTAAATTTTGTGTGGTTTATAATCAACCAACACTCCTTCCCTTTTGGTCATGCTTATGTCATCTGCTTATGTCATCTTGTTACACTTGTCTTCCTCTTGTTGGTGTGATGACATCATCGTCCATTAACCTCTTGATTAACCCCTAATTACTTGGCTAATGACCGCTGATCTGTTATACGGTTCGCTTAACTTTCGTTATCATTTATTGTATGAGGGATCATATCTGGGATCTTATTACTTGGGTTCCCCTAAACCTCTTCTCAATATTTTATATTCCTTTTATGATCCTCTCTTATAATCCTTGAATTAAATCTTTTAATCATGTTACCTTATACTCAATTCTTTCGGTATCTGGTGGATTTTCGGGAAAATCAAAGTGTTCGAATTTGGCTTCTGACGATCTTTACATACACTTATTTACTTTATGGAATACTAATATGATCTTAGAATTTCCATAACAGTACTCCTATATAGCGTGGTCTGATAATTTTCCTTAATCAACATCATCAGCAAAAGTTACTATTCATTACGTTTTCAAAAATTCCAAAAATTGGGGTTATTACAGTGATCTTCATCAAGCTAATGACAAAGATCTAGGTCAATCTAAGGTGAAAAATAAATACAAGCTAACTATGACATGTCTTCTTTCTTGTATTGCTTCCTTGGATGGCCTCCATGTGGGATTACCCTTGATCTTCAAATCTTCATGTCTTCATGTACATTACAAGAATGAAATACAAAACTAATCTAGTGAAGTTATAAGAAGAACTCGAGTTACATTCGAGGTTTAAAAATTACAAGATTAAACGACATGCAAGCCGTATTTAAAAAAACCAAAACCATTAACCTAAGGTCATATGCCATAACCATCAACCATGCTCAATTAACACATAAGAACATGTTAAAACAAATTATATGATCTTAACATATCATACCTATCATGATCTAATCATAAAAATAAAATACGAAAAAAATCAGAAAATTCAGAATCAAATTTTGAAAATATTAAATCGTTGATTACATAGTCTTAACTACACCAAACGCCTTACAAATCAGTCGTTGAAAGCTTTGTCTATCAGTTTCATTCAGACGCTCGATTCCATATGAAATAGCATATTCGTTTCCCAAAATCGGACACCGGACCCAGATTTCAGCAAATCCGCTGCATCCGATTCAGAATCGTATCAAATACGATTCATATAATAAGAACAAACACAATATATATATACACATATATCAGTATATATACAGATTATTAATCATCATATGTTTATACAACTCTCATGAATATCATATATTCAAAAACACTACACATACATACGCAATATATAAACATAACAACATGTAAATATACAAATACGCATACATAACAGTCATGAAAATATTGTATACATGTTTATCATCATAAACCAGTAAACACATAAACGAACTAAACACTTTTCGCAAGTAGCTCTGATATCATTGTTGGGTTTCGAGCACATTACAACGCAACGGAAACAGTAATTAAAAACATGAAAAATCAGAATTTTTGAAACCCGTCGCAGGATCCATGCGAAAATTAGATATTTATCGTAAATCAGATTGTTTACCTTAAGAAGCTTTACACATTGGTTGACTAATGGAGATCCAAGCTTGTTCAATCACCACTCATCCCGCTCTCGCGATCTACCGCTCTATCGGTATCCACACGAATGCTTGAACTCAAGAATTGGATGTGTACTAGCACAAACTCGTTTCTTCTTGATCTCTCCACCTTCTCTCTTGGTGGCTAGGGTTTTAGTAAAAGTCTTTTATTCAAAATCAGCCACACAAGAGATATTATATAGAGAGTATAATAAGAATTATAACTCTTAACAAATTAGGAGTTATTATTAATTCGAAGTTCCTATTTGTATGATAATTAAGTCATACTTAATTATTTAACAAATGAATTTCATAATTAATATTAGTAAATTCGAATATCAATATTTATCTAATTAATTAAGTCATACTTAATTAATATTATAAATAATTCGAATTACTTTAATATTATTTAAATCCAATTAAATTAAATAATCCTCCAAGCATTCTTAGTGTGTGACCCTATATGTTATTATTATATTGGCAACGAATTTTAAATCTAATTTAAAATCATAAACAATGAGCGGCATCTAGTAATTACATCATTGTTACCCAAGTAATAACAATTGAATCGGTGATCGATTAAACCTTTCGTGAATAATGTACAATGTAATATAATCCCTTTAAACCAAATATTATAGAATAACTAGAGGCATGTAATGTGTCATCCTCAATCATAGTTTAATCAAAGTTTCCTTGATCAATGAGTAGACTATCATATCTAATCAACATTTGAGCGTGACACGCATTTCATAGTCTAGCTCACACAAGAGGCCAATAACTATCACTCCTAAAATAGGAGGGTTTGAATCCCATCTAGATCATTCTTATTTTTCAATACATATTCATAATATACTTCAATGTCCACTTTTATCATTACCCCGGTTAAGGACAACTTTTATGGAAATCAATGTATATTAATTCTCGTATAGAAATATAATGACTTCAGTCTAAGGACCATTACATCATTATCACTGTGAGAATTACTTATGACACAACAAACATGTAGAATCTCATATTGGGTCTGTCCAGCACCATGTACATATACATATGTCTGTGTTTTCGACTTTAGTATCACTATACCTATGATCAATGAGATGTGATCATCAGTCAACAAGCACACCAGCCTTAATGCATTATTATTGTCCCTCAATAATAATACTCGACTAGGGAACTTTAGGAATATTGATACTATTCTCATATTCTCATTTCTAAGTCACGTACTTAGAGATATAGAATTGCATATCATAATCCAAGGACATTTATTATCTAATATTTATATCACTGTAAATTAAGAATTAATAAATTATAAAGGGAATAATCGATAGAATATAAACATTAATAATCCTAATGTCTTAAATTAAAACATCATATTGTTGTCTCTAGGGCACAAACACTAACAGACTCTTCTTTTGATACTTTCAAGTATCATAGAAGACCAGTTTCTGGGGACATTATTCTCAACTCTAAGAAGATAATGAATGTATTTCAATTCTGTTACAGTCTTCAACAAGAGTTGCTGCAAGGTAAAACTCGTTACTTTACAATCTCTCAAAAAGTACGAAATCTCCTCTCTTACATCATCAAAATTTATCTTCCTATATACAATCTTCACGACTTCAACTTTTTCAAGATATAAAGAAGTAACTCGACCAAGATTGTCAGTCAGAATGTTTATGTCCAGTAAATTAGACCTCAGAATTTCACTTCCAGAATGACCAATACATCCTCTGGTTCCAGTTTTGACAAGCTTCAGCCTTCATTATGTTCCACCCAAGAAGGTTTCTTGATGTACTTGTCAACATCTTTCTGTTCAGAAACAGATTCTCCTAGTCCTGCAGACACATATTTAATATGTTTGAACCCTTTAGGATAACTGAATGAACCAACATCTTTCCATCTTCTATCTTGTTTTCTAATAGGATCATAACTTTTAGGTAGATCATAAATCTTCCCTTTTCTTTATGCCATAGCTTTTTCTCTGAATTTAGAATTCTCTGCACATAATCACCACATGTTTGATCAGCTTTCATTCTGTCAATTCTGTCTTGTTCATCAACCTCTGAATTATGAGAATTGACCACTGTAGTAAGAACCAACTGATCCAATACTTTGACCACCTTTTCATCAGTGTCAAAATCAGCTAACAGATTTTCAGCATCAGGATTTGTTTTATCCTCAGGATTTGTGTCTGCCTAAAGAGTTATATTTTCCTTAGTTATATCAACTTGAGAAATGTCAGTGGTTGATCTTTTCTTCCTTTGAACAATCATCTCTTCAGTCTTCTGAACTTCTTCTGTTGATTCATGTCCTTGTACATGAACATAAACTTCTTTAGATAAGACATTCAGAAATGCAGAATCAATTTTAACCATTTGACTTGGTTCAGAAGTCTTTTCTCTTCCTCCTCTTCCTCTAACTCTTGTAGATCTTCCACCTTTTTTCCTCTTCCTTTAGAGGTTTTGACTTCAGCCTCAATTTGAGCCATTAATCCTTCTGTTGCATACTTGCTTCTTCAATTGTTAAATCAGGAAATTCTTTAGTTATCATTCCAAGAGCACTCATAGCATTCTTTTGATCAAACTTTTTATCTTTGTAGTACAGAACAATCTTTTCTCCTGTTTCCTTGTGTCTGTAAGGAAAGAATAATCCCTTAGCATCTGCTAAGTTAGAGATTGTAACATCACCAGTCTCAGGAGCATCATCAGTAGCCTTGTACTTGGCTTCATGATCACCAGTAGACTTTCCTTGTCCTGAAGAAACAGATCTTTTGGAATGTTGAGGTTGTTGAGCAGTAGGAACAATTGGAACATTGACAACCGGATTTTTATCACCATCACCATCAGTATCTTTATCCTTCAACTGAATAGAGTCAGGTGTACATTTTGTGACAACTATTTTCTCCCCCTTTTTGGCACCAGTATTTGAAAGGAGAGAAAAAATATCATCCAATTTATTAGCCATAGAAGATACTTTATATTCCAAGGAAGAAAATTGAGAATTCATGATTTGTTAAGATTGAACCACGGCTTTAACGACATTTTTCACACTTATGAGTTCAGCTGAAGAAAGTGGATTAATCATGAATACATCAATTTTGTTCTTTAAACTAGCATGAGATTTCTTTATATCAGCAAGTTCAGAATGAATTCCTTTCACAGAAATAGTAGAGGCCTTAAGATGCAATTTCAGATCAGTATTTTTAATTTCATCATAGTCCCTGTAAACATGTTGCATACCAACAGCAGATGAGATAGAAGTATGTGCATCTCTCCATGTAAAATCCCATTCAGTCTTGTGAAAGTGCTCAACATCAGCATTGTAATAAGAAGGATTTACATTGAAATGTGAAGAAGAACCAACATTGGACTTCTTAGATGCAGCAATAGCAGTCTGAAGCTGAGCTGTGTCAGAATCATCTTTATCACTATCATCATCAAACTCAGAACTAGACAGACCCTCAGATGAATTTGCAGAGCTAGGAAAAATTGCTTTGCCTTTAGAAGAATCCTTAGCAATAGGTGTCTGATCCTGATGAGATCCTGAAACATAAACAAGGTAACACCTAAATCTCTCTTTTCTTTTTCAAGTGATCTCATCACTTCTCACACATATATTACTTAGAGAGTAATATTCTTCTCATAGAAGAAAGTTATAAGTAAAGAAACACTTATAAAATTCTTTTCTCAAAGCTACCTCTCCTTTTTCCAGTACAGGAGACTGCCATTCAAAATTTAATTTTCTCCCATAGCATTTTCACAGTCTCACAGAAAAGCACAGTCACACATTTGTCAAAGAAATAAGAATGGCTAAGAGGAGTAATATGCTTGTCATATAAATAGAGGGAACCTCAAACAAGAGACTATTTATAATCATACAAACATGGGGAACAATGTAATAGAATAAGCAATACCTGAAGGTGAGTCCTCAAGTGGAAGTGATGATAATGGAGGAACAAACAACACATCAATATGCTTTAGCAAACTAGTCCGCAATAAGGAATCATCAGTAGTAGATGTTGCAGTGGAAAATTGAACACATCAGGATTTGTTGTAGCATCAGGATTTGTCTTGTCAGGAGGATGAGAATAGGTCAGCATCAGGACTTTGAACTGATGGTTCTTGTGGGGCCTGAAGAATATGAGCTGCTTCAGTAAGTGTTGGTAAAGGTTCTTGTGGACTCTCCTCAAACATAGGATCATTGATAACTGCATCCACCTTTGACAATACATCTTGATGAGCCTTCTTTTCCTTCAGTAGTTGCTCAGAATCAGCAAGAAGATCACCTTGAGCAAAATCAACAATGATTTGTGCAGTCTCTGTGTCTGCATCTTCCCTTTGAGAAGATGGTTCTTGTGTGACTGGATGTGTCTCAGTTGCTAAATCCCTTTGAGACTTAGGTTCTTGTAGACTGACATCCATAGTAGAGGACTGAGCCTTTTTCTTCTTTCTGATGTACCCAACCACTTCTCCAGCTTTTCTTTTCAACCTGATCTTGTCAGCTGTCTTGGGCACAACAGTTTTTTCGATCACTGGAATATTTTTTATCAGAGCACTAGTATCAGTAGTTGGCTCCTTGGTACTAGTAATGTCAACAGAGTCATCAGGATTTTCAATTGTTGATTTCTTGATCTTTAACATAGACCCAATGGGCATCTGATCATTAGAGTTGAATCATCATGCATGATCAGTCTTCTTTTCCTGACTGGAAAACATTTTTCTTTCTTCTCACTCTCACTCTGTAAGGCCTTTAGAGCTCTCTGTTCAGATTTAACAGATTTCTTAACTAGATTTTCTTTGTTACAACTATGCCTTTTGGGAGACATCAGAGGAGGCTAATTTAGAAGTTGGATGAGAATGCTGTTTAGGAGAAAAAAATGCTTGGGTTAGAAAAAAAGTATGGGTAGTGTCTTGTCTCATAGCATCAGGAAGTATTATAGAGGTGCAAGCATCAAGATTTGCAAGCACTTGTGTAGGAGTAGTTCTATTTCTTAATAGAAATTGCATGACCTCCCTAGGCAGGAAAGGAGGTCCTGAAAATTCATTCTTTTCATCCCTTTTAATGTGATCAGTGATAGCTTTTTCAGAGATTTGACACACATGAAGTAATTCATTATTATCAAATATAGCATTAGGACATACAAAGTTGAAAATCAATTGAAGAAATCTAGTATACCCTATAACTCATGATGTATCTGCTCTCCTAGCAATTATGAATTGAAGTATAGTGTTACCATAGTCAAAATTACCAGAGTAAAGGAGAAAGTACCCAATTTTCAGAGAAGTAGATGGAAGGGCATCAAAATTTGTTGTTTTGTTCAAGAAACACCTGCAGATGCAGTCAAATAAGAAATTTCATTCTCTCTTCAATTTTATCCTTGTTAGTTTGCCAATGGTTGTGATTTCACCTTTATAGCTCAGGGTCCTTAGCATATCAAACAACTGCTCAGTTGCATAGTTATCAGGAGCACCATCACAAGCAGGCAATCTCAGGGCTTGAACTAGGACATCAACATCAACCTCATACCTGCATCCCTTATATTTAAAAGAGAAAGCAGTGTTTGTTTAATTAACTAAATTTTATTCCATACCTGCATTACAGCCCTGTACGACACCTTGGTAGGATTTATAAGAGCATACCCAATTGGATATTGCAGTAAGAAATCCTGAATATCATGAAAGGATTTTGGAAACTGCTGATGTGTAAGCAGAGCCAAATAGTTATTGGTGCCAAAGGTGTTTCCATGAGTGATAGTGGTTTTGTTACGACCGGAATTTTATGTAATATTATTTGAGGATTGGTATAATATTAAAGTCAAATGAAAAAATATTCAATGATTGTACGCTAGTGTGAGTGAAAGTTTCTGCATTATAAATTTGCTTTGTGTAGTATATGATTTTCAAAGCAAGAGTTTATTTAATTTCTTTATTTTTGATTTATAAGGAATATTCTAAGCTTTGGAAAAATTTTCTTTTAAAAGGTATTTTGTTCACAAATTTTGAAAATGATTTTATAAAGTCTCTAAAAATCCAAGTTATTTTATGATATAAATTTTATAATTTTTGAACTTGTATTTTATTTTATAAAAATAAATCATTATAAATTTTAGTTGTCATATTTATCAAATTACATAAGAGACCATGCATGCAAATCACTCTTCTATTCTCTCAAAGGGCAAACAATACTTTTCCAACCCCACTAACTCATTTGATTATTACCAAATTACTACCTTAGCCTTGCATGCAAAATGGCCTAACTTTAACCAAGGGACATTTTGTAAGTTCTCACTTCCACTCATCATTTGTAAACCAAATAGCCATAAAACAAAGAAATCAAAGTGGGAGAAGTCATTCTCATTCCACACTCCAACACCCCACAAATTTTCTCTCCTCCCCCTCCCACATTGCTCTCGGCCGAAGGCCAATTCCCCACCCCCCCTTCCATTTTTCAATTCATTCTTCATCTTCCCAAGTGTAAATCTTTTACCTACATTCATCTTATATACTTTCCAAGTGTTTTGTGACTTGGAAGTTGAAGTTCCATGGATGCATATGTAGTTCTTATGTGATCTCCAAAGAGAAACTCTTGATTCTTGTGAATTCAAGAGCTCTCTATGAGATATATTATGTATATGTGCTAACTAAGTATTTTATGGAGATATCATGCTTTAAAATCCTTTGCATGCTACTGAAATTTCATTATATATTTATGTTTAATCATGCATGTTAGTTTTAAGACATTAAAATGATGATCAACCATGTTTTGCATGCTACTCTTTTCGAAATCATGTAGTTATGTTTAAAAATCTATAAATTCGAAATATGTGTGCTTAAAATAGATTGTTTTCATGATAAATTTCTTATTAATACTTAAAAGAAGTTATATTTCATGATTATTAAGGATGAATATTAGGTGCAAGTCGATTTTGCAAGCATTTACAACTTTATGCCTAGCCGAAATCTTGTTATGTGCTTTTCATGAGTTGCATGTTATATATTTAGTTGCATGTTGTTGTTTTTGGGCATGGATGATCTCACCCAAGTTTATTTTGAGAATAAGGGAGTTAGTTCAGTAGATTATCATGTATAAGTCTTGGTTTAAGTATTGAGTTGTTGTTAGTTGAGTTTGTCAAGTGAAAACCTTGGAAAATGAGAGTTATAGTTTCTGCAGAAAAATCAGTATAGCACCCTGAGGTTTAGAGTGAGTTTTGACCATGTCATTGGTGTGCACTTTGAGGCCCAAGCTACCATAAGTTAGTATTGGGAGTATATAAAAGGTTTTAGGAGTTGGTTGGAGGTTTGCATGTCATTTGGTTAGGTGCACAAGTAGAATCACAAAATCTGTCCAGCAGGGGACAGTTTTGTTGCAACTTAGAAATAGGGAGATTTGACCATGTCATGGGTAGGCCCTCATTAGGCCCAATTGGGCCTTAGTTATAGGGTATGTCAGAGAAGTTTTTCCAATCATAGTTCATAGGATATGAGCTAGAACCATGTGTCACAAGTTAATTCAAGTCAAGGTATTTTCTGCCCAGAAAAACAGGGGAACCTTGGACTTTTAGCTTAGGCCCAAGAAGGCCCAAGCCAGGCCCTTGAGCCACATCAAGTTTGTGAGATGTCCTTAGGTCAGGAGAGTCTTGTGTAAAAGTTTTGAAGGAAAAATTATAGTTTAAGAGTGTCTAATGTACTCAAGAAACCATAGTTGTCATTCTGAAATTTGCACCAGTGAGCACTATCACTTATCACATAGTTTTAGAATGCTTAGAAGTGAGTATTAGGTCGACTACCATAGTTGTAAGATAGTATAAGGTCAGTAGAGCAAAAGGCACAAGTGAGGGTCAATAGGTTTTGGATAATTTAGGAAAGGCACATCGAGTTAGGAAGCCAAAATTAGAAGACCTTGTCTAGTTTAGCGACCAAGTGACTTAAGTTGTGAGTCGAGATCATCTAAGCCTAGTGTTGCATTATGGTATATATGGTGTTATTTGGTGTTAATATATGATATGTGAATATGTGGCTATGTGTGTGCAATTATAATTTAAAGGTGAATATAAATTAAGTGCATATAGGCCTAAGTGCCATCCGTGTTTAATTTCGAGTTGTAAATAGGTTAAGTTGGTGAGAATATATTATAATGAGGATTATTATTATTTATGTAGGATCTCGAGACGAGGGAAAACTTGCCATAAAAGTCGAGTGAAGCTCCAGTTGCTCTTACCAGTCAGACCAGACCAGCCTATCTCAAGGCAAGTGATTTAACCTGACTTTCGTTTTCACTGCTAATAGTTCATACATTGTTACAACTATCCTGAGTCATTTTGATATATTTAAATCAAGCGTATCTTATGTTTATCTTGAATCATATAAAATGCCATGAACCCTCAAGTACTTATTGCATGTAGATCAAAAGTCATACCATGCTAGTATACCAAAGTAATGGTGATGCCATGATAAAATAGAGATTTGTTATAATAATTTATTGATCCTTTTGATTATCATGCTATTGATTCCTGAGAAATCTTGATATTGCACCCTGATGCTTTGATTCAACTCTTGAAATAACCTCGATAGAAACTTTATCTTGATACCTAAAAGCCAATCATTTCTTAAATTCATTCATGATTGTTTGATAACCCTATCCTTACCCTAAAGCTTGATACCCTGTTATATCTTGAGCTGATGATCACTTTCTTTATATTTTAACACCTCTATCCTATTTGGAACCAGTGATGCTTATTTCTTGATGTTCTAATACCTATACCTTGTCTACAACCATTGCTTTAAGCCTAGTTTGGCATTACTCTTTCATATTATCCAATAGCCTTGCTCAATTTCCTTGTCAAAGTTCTTGTTTATGGAAACCTCTCAATTACCCTAATATAGTAAAGTCTAGTGGATCATGGCCCTGAGATTTAGTGTCATATTTCCATTGTTTCAAGTTGATCTATAATCCCTTGATAAAAATGTTTACAGTCAAAAGAGATTTTGTCATAAATCGGCATCAGTTTTTAAAATGATTAAAATGTGGATTTTTCAGTCCCAAAGGGGGATAAGTGTTTTCTTTGAATGGTGGATCTGGACTGAGACGCGAGTCCTTCCAGCACTTATATTAGGCTTAAAAGTTGCCTAGGGATTCCCATTAATGTTTTAGAACCCAGCGAGGTTCGGGATTACTTCGCGGCTGATCACCGGCTGTAATCCGTAGCGTCATAAAATGATTTGATTAAGACATGATTTTAAAATTGTTTTGATGCAAGCAAAATGATGCCATCTCACATAGTTTTATCTCTCGTTACCTTTGGTTATGTCTTTCCATTGTCATTCTTAAAAGTATATCTCAATTTATGTTTTGTGTCGTACTGTTAGCACTTTTGAGCATTTGGCTCACTTCTTGCTTTACCCTGATATTACAGCTAGCAGCTATGGTTAGATTCAAGCAGACTGCCCGTAAGACCTATGATGCTGATGCTTATGTTCGAGCGCAGGTAGAATAAGTAATAATAGTTGTGTGAGGACTCGGTATTTGTAATCAGATGTAATAGTTGGTAGTGTTGGGCTGTTCCAAACCCTAAACTGTAAGATCTTGGAGTTGGTTGTGTATTCTTCATTTAAAATATTGTAATAGCTATATTTATTTTGCTGTTTAAGTTGGGGGTGTGACAGGTTTTGGTATCAGAGCCTACGGTTTAGAGTCCCTGGACAGCCCAAATAGGTTATAGGATTTGTGTGTAGGTTATAGATATTATGCGAGAGAGTAGGTTAAGTAATTATTATTAATACTCCTCTTATTGGTTGTCAGCAAAGGGCGCATTCCTCGTCATCCTCTGGGTCGGACGACACTATTGCTTTCTCCGTGTATGCTGAGTTGAGGCGCGAGTTCGACATGCTTCGGGGCAAGTACGACCGACTGATAGACCGACTGAAGAACGTATATCCGGACAGCCGAAACTACGAAGGGAAGCCCAAGGAGCAGATGACTGCGAGACTTGAGACCTTGGTTCAGTACGTCAACACTAAGCTTGAGGAGATGCCAGCGCACCGGGACCGTACCAGCCAGTATGTCATTCAGATGGTGGCGGATGAGCTCCTGAGCATTGTGAAGATGCTTCGAGAGGAAAAAACTACCAAGCCCCGTTCAGATGGAGTGGAGCCTTAGTTCTTTCCATTTACCTTTCATGTTGTTGTACTATCAGACTCTATGGAATCCCCAGTTGTTTCCGTTTTCCTTTAAATAAGCCTGTTATTCTTAGAAACAGACTATGTCCCAATCCTATGTAATATGATCTTTAAAATTTCAATAATTATGTGCTATTGTTCCATTTGCTCTCAACTGTTATTTTACTGTTTTTATCATCATATCTGCTTAATTTGGAAACTTGACCCCATATGAAAATGAGAATGCCATGCGATACCCTCGAATCATTTTATCATTCATATCTGTTTTGACACAACTCTTATTTCAGGATCATGCCTCCCAAAAAGAAGAACCCAACAACCACCTTCACCACAGACCCAAATATTCTTCGACTACTGGAAACCTTGCAATAGCAAACCAATGCTATAGCTCAACAACAACTAACTCTTCAACAACGAATTGAAAACCAAGATAACCGTGAGCCACACCAACCACCTGAACCACCAGTACCATCTAGACAAATTGTCACTTTCAAGGCTTTTCAGAATGTGAATCCACCTATATTTCATGATACCACTGATCCAGTGATAGCTAACACATGGATCAAGGAGATGGAAAGGGCTTTTGAGTTGGTACAGTTAGGAGATGATCAGAAGACGCCGTATGCTACTTACTTCTTGAAGGGAGAAGTCATCTATTGGTGGTAATCAGTAAAGGCTATGAAAGTCACTCAGCAGGTTTCTTGGGAGAGATTTAAAAAGTTATTTCTGGACAAGTATTACCCTAAGTACATGCAGAATCAGATGGAGCTAAAATTTCTTGAGTTGAAGCAAGGGAACATGACTGTATTGGAGTATGGAAGAAGTTCACTGAGTTGTCAAGGTTTGTGACAAAGTATACCAGCACTGAGGAGGAAAAAGCAAAGAAATTTCAGCAAGGATTGGAGCCTTGGATCAGAGATAGGGTGGCTATTTTTGAGCTTGAAACTTATGCGGGAGTAGTACAGAAAGCTGCTCTGATTGAGAATAATGGGATGCAGTCAAGGAAAGAGAGGGATAATAAGAAGAGGAAGGTTCCATTTTATGGAGAAAAGTCTGAAGCTGGAAGTTCGCAAGATCGGAAATATAAAGAGGATTGGTTTCCAGAAGGGCGGAAATTTTCAAAAGAAGGGAAATTTGGGCAAAAGGCAAGAATCAAAAGGGAACAACCAGGCAAGCCAAGGGCAAGTTGGAGAAAACAGGTTCCAGAGACTGGAATGCAAGCACTGTGGAAGAAGGCACCCCGGAGTGTGCAATAAGTTGAGCATGACCTGTTATAGGTGCAATCAGAAGGGACATTTGGCGAATGAGTGCAAGATGCCGAAGCCAGGAGTTACGTGCTACAAGTGTGGGAAGACTGGACACATGGCTAGGGAGTGTAAGGCAATAGGACCAGTCAAAGCTCTGATAAACGTGGCAAGTACCAGTGCAAGCGTGCCAGCTGAGGTATTGGCATTACCTCCACCACCCGCACCAACCCCGCAAGCAATAGCAAGGACATTTGATCTAAAGATGAAAGATGTTGTTCAGAATTCTGAGGTGATAGAAGGTACACTTTTACTCAATAATGTCAAAGCTAAAGTATTGATTGATTCGGGAGCTACAAGATCTTTCATATCAGAATCTTTTGTTGATAAGCTCCAATGTGAGAAAATGATTATGAGTGGGGTAGTAAATATGGTAATTGTAAACCAAGAGAAGATTCCCGTAAATCAATTTTGTCCAAAGTGTGAGATCGATATTTCGAGATATAAGTTTTCAGCCAACTTGAAGAGAGTTTGATATAATTTTACGAATGGATTGGTTAGGAGAGAATAGCGCTCAAATAAATTGTAAGACCAAGAGAGTGTATTTAAAGACGAAGAGTGGAGAGAAGGTAGTATTTAAGGGGCAGAGGCAAGAGCAACTATTTCTTACAATCGTTCAGGCTAAGAAGTTGCTTAGAAAAGGTTGTGAGTCATTCCTAGCTTATGTAGTGGATTCAGAGAGAGGCAGCCTCAACATGGAAGATATTCCTGTAGTTAGTGAGTTCCCCGATGTGTTTCCCGACGAACTACCAGGCTTACCACCAGATCGACAAATTGAGTTTGAGATCAACCTTGCTCCAGGCACGGAACCAGTTTCAAAGGCCCCATATAGGATGGCACCAGCAGAAATGAAAGAGTTGGCGAGCCAGCTACAAGAATTATTGGATAAAGGAGTGATACGACCAAGTACGTCGCCATGGGGAGCACCTGTTCTGTTTGTAAAGAAGAAAGATGGGAGTATGCGTCTATGCATAGATTACCGGGAGTTGAATAAGGTGACGATCAAGAACCGATACCCGCTATCAAGGATAGATGACCTTTTTGATCAGTTGAAGGGAGCAAAATGCTTTTCGAAGATTGATTTGAGATCGGGATACCATCAATTAAAGATCAAAGAAGAAGATATTCCTAAGACCGCATTCAGGACCAGATATGGGCATTATGAATTCCTAGTAATGCCGTTTGGATTGACCAACGCTCCGGCCGCATTTATGGATCTGATGAATCGAGTATTTAAGAAGTATTTGGACAAATTTGTCGTGGTATTTATTGATGACATCCTTATTTATTCTAAGTCGGAAGAAGAACATAAGCAGCACCTCTGGATAGCCTTGGAGATACTCCGACAAGAGAAGTTGTATGCCAAGTTCACCAAATGTGAGTTTTGGTTAAAGGAAGTTCAATTTTTGGGGCATGTTATTGGAAATGAGGGAGTTAAAGTGGATCCGGCAAAGATTGAGGCAGTTATGAGTTGGGAGAGGCCAAAGACTCCTACGGAAGTGCGAAGTTTTCTAGGATTGGCCGGATACTATAGGAGATTCATCAAGGATTTCTCGAAGATCGCCACGCCATTGACCAAGTTAACCAGAAAGAATCAAAAGTTTGAATGGAGTGCAGAATGTGAAGATAGCTTTCAAGAGTTAAAGCAGAAGTTGGTAACAGCTCCGGTGTTGGTACTTCCAGATGATCAAGGGAACTTTGTAATATTCAGCGACGCTTCACATAAGGGTTTGGGTTGTGTGTTGATGCAACACAGTAAAGTGATCGCATATGCGTCAAGACAGTTGAAGCCGCATGAGTTAAAGTACCCGATGCATGACTTGGAACTAGCCGCCATAGTGTTCGCACTCAAGATCTGGAGACATTACCTCTATGGAGAGAAGTGTGAAATCTACACGGATCACAAGAGTTTAAAGTACATTTTTACTCAGAAAGAGCTCAATATGAGGGAGAGGAGATGGCTGGAACTGATCAAGGACTATGACTGCCCGATAAATTACCATCCTCGAAAGGCGAACGTAGTGGCCGATGCTCTGAGTAGGAAGGAGAGATTGAATATGATGATAACATCAAAAGAGTTAACTGAAGAAATCGAAAAATTAGAATTGGAACTTTGTGCTTATGGAAAAGTCAAGGAAGTTTGTCGTGCAATGACCTTTCAGCCAACACTAGTGGAAAAGATAAAGAAGTGTCAAGAGGAAGTAATGGAAAAAGAGAAGAAACAGTTATCTGGAGAGGAGATTAATACTCAAAGGGATGAGCAAGGGATACTAAGGTTTTCATCCAGAATATGGATTCCCCATGTACCTGAATTAAAGAATGAGATCCTCCATGAAGCCCACAATTTGAAATTTTCAATCCACCCGGGAAGCACCAAGATGTATCGAGACTTAAAGAAGAACTTTTGGTGGCCAAATATGAAGCGAGACGTGGCAGAATGGGTTGCGAAGTGCTATACTTGTCAGAAAGTAAAGGCAGAACATCAACGACCAAGCGGATTAATTCAGCCCCTGAAGATTCCAGAATGGAAATGGAAAAATATCGCTATGGACTTTATAGTAGGACTACCGCGAACGAAATCCGGGCATGACGCAATATGGGTTATAATTGATCGTCTTACGAAGTCGGCGCATTTCCTTCCAATAAATGAGAAGTCGTCACTGGACAAGTTAGTTCATCTGTATGTGCACGAAATCATACTAAGGCATGGAGTACCCGTATCAATAGTTTCAGACAGAGATCCCCGATTTAACTCGAGATTCTGGAAGCAATTTCAGGAATGTCTTGGCACGAAGTTGAATATGAGCACGGCGTACCACCCGCAGACTGATGGCCAGAGTGAAATGACAATTCAAATAATTGAAGATATGTTGCGCATTTGTGCAATCGATTTTGCAGGAAGTTGGGACGACCATTTGCCGTTGATTGAATTCTCTTACAACAACAGCTATCATTCCAGTATCAGCATGTGTATAATGTGTTCCATGTGTCATTGCTTAAGAAGTACAATCCTGACGCTAGCCATATGATAGAATATGAACCTGTAGAAATTCAGGCAGACCTGTCGTTTATGGAGCAACCGGTTAAAATACTCGACTGGCAAGTAAAGAATCTTAGAAATAAGTCAGTAAAGTTAGTAAAAGTACTTTGGAGGAACCCTAAGGTCGAAGAGTCGACTTGGGAGTTAGAGTCTGATATGCATTCCCGGCATCCTCATCTTTTCTCTTAGATTCTGGGGACAGAATCCCTTAAGGGGGAGAGGATGTTACGACCGGCATTTTATGTAATAATATTTGTGGATTGGGTATAATATTAAAGTCAAATGAAAATATATTCAATGATTGTACGCTAGTGTGAGTGAAAGTTTCTGCATTATAAATTTGCTTTGTGTAGTATATGATTTTTCAAAGCAAGAGTTTATTTAATTTCTTTATTTTTGATTTATAAGGAATATTCTAAGCTTTGGAAAAATTTTCTTTTAAAAGGTATTTTGTTCACAAATTTTGAAAATGATTTTATAAAGTCTAAAAAATCCAAGTTATTTTATGATATAAATTTTATAACTTTTGAACTTGTATTTTATTTTATAAAAATAAATCATTATAAATTTTAGTTGTCATATTTATCAAATTACATAAGAGACCATGCATGCAAATCACCCTTCTATTCTCTCAAAGGGCAAACAAGACTTTTCCAACCCCACTAACTCATTTGATTATTACCAAATTACTACCTTAGCCTTGCATGCAAAATGGCCTAACTTTAACCAAGGGATATTTTTGTAAGTTCTCACTTCCACTCATCATTTGTAAACCAAATAGCATAAAACAAAGAAATCAAAGTGGGAGAGGTCATTCTCATTCCACACTCCAACACCCCACAAATTTTCTCTCCTCCCCCTCCCACATTGTTCTCGGCCGAAGGCCAATTCCCCACCCCCCTTCCATTTTTCAAATCATTCTTCATCTTCCCAAGTGTAAATCTTTTACCTACATTCATCTTATATACTTTCCAAGTGTTTTGTGACTTGGAAGTTGAAGTTCCATGGATGCATGTGTAGTTCTTATGTGATCTCCAAAGAGAAACTCTTGATTCTTGTGAATTCAAGAGCTCTCTATGAGATATATTATGTATATGTGCTAACTAAGTGTTTTATGGAGATATCATGCTTTAAAATCCTTTGCATGCTACTGAAATTTCATTATATATTTATGTTTAGCCATGCATGTTAGTTTTAAGACATTAAAATGATGATCAACCATGTTTTGCATGCTACTCTTTTCGAAATCATGTAGTTATGTTTAAAAATCTATAAATTCGAAATATGTGTGCTTAAAATAGATTGTTTTCATGATAAATTTATTACTAATACTTAAAAGAAGTTATATTTCATGATTATTAAGGATGAGTATTAGGTGCAAGTCGATTTTGCAAGCATTTAAAACTTTATGCCTAGCCGAAATCTTGTTATGTGCTTTCCATGAGTTGCATGTTATATATTTGGTTGCATGTTGTTGTTTTTGGGCATGGATGATCTCACCCAAGTTTATTTTGAGAATAAGGGAGTTATTTCAGTAGATCACCATGTATAAGTCTTGGTTTAAGTATTGAGTTGTTGTTAGTTGAGTTTGTCAAGTCAAAACCTTGGAAAATGAGAGTTATAGTTTCTGCAGAAAAATCAGTATACCACCCTGAGGTTTAGAGTGAGTTTTGACCATGTCATTGGTGTGCAATTTGAGGCCCAAGCTACCAGAAGTTAGTATTGGGAGTATATAAAAGTTTTAGGAGTTGGTTGGAAGTTTGCATGTCATTTGGTTAGGTGCACAAGTAGAATCACAAAATCTGTCCAGCAGGGGACAGTTTTGTTGCAACTTAGAAATAGGGAGATTTGACCATGTCATGGGTAGGCCCTCATTAGGCCCAATTGGGCCTTAGTTAGAGGGTATGTCAGAGAAGTTTTTCCAACCATAGTTCATAGGATATGAGCTAGAACCATGTGTCACAAGTTAATTCAAGTCAGGGCATTTTCTGCCCAGAAAAACAGGGGAACCTTGGACTTTTAGCTTAGGCCCAAGAAGGCCCAAGCCAGGCCCTTGAGCCACATCAAGTTTGTGAGATGCCCTTAGGTCAGGAGAGTCTTGTGTAAAAGTTTTGAAGGAAAACTTGTAGTTTAAGAGTGTCTAATGTACTCAAGAAACCATGGTTGTCATTCTGAAATTTGCACCAGTGAGCATTATCAATTATCACATAGTTTTAGAACACTTAGAAGTGAGTATTAGGTCGACCACCATAGTTGTAAGATAGTATAAGGTCAGTTGAGCAAAAGGCACAATTGAGGGTCAATTGGGTTTGGATGATTTAGGAAAGGCACATCGAGTTAGGAAGCCGAAATTTGATGACATTGTCTAGTTTAGCGACCAAGTGACTTAAGTTGTGAGTCGAGATCATCCAAGCCTAGTGTTGCATTATGGTATATATGGTGTTATTTGGTGTTAATATATGATATGTGAATATGTGGCTATGTGTGTGCAATTATAATTTAAAGGTGAATATAAATTAAGTGCATATAGGCCTAAGTGCCATCCGTGTTTAATTTCGAGTTGTAAATAGGTTAAGTTGGTGAGAATATATTATAATGAGGATTATTATTATTTATGTAGGATCTCGAGACGAGGGAAAACTTGCCATAAAAGTCGAGTGAAGCTCCAGTTGTTGCTCCTACCAGTCAGACCAGACTAGCCTATCTCAAGGCAAGTGATTCAACTTGACCTTCGTATTTACTAAAATCAGTTCATATATATATCGATGCAACTATCCTGAGTCATTTTGATATATTTAAATCAAGCGTATCTTATGTTTATCTTTGAATCATATAAAATGCCATGAACCCTCAAGTACTTATTGCAAGTAGATCAAAAGTCATACCATGCTAGTATACCAAAGTAATGGTGATGCCATGATAAAATAGAGAATTTGTTATAATACTTTATTGATCCTTTTGATTATCATGCTATTGATCCCTGAGAAATCTTGATATTGCACCCTGATGCTTTGATTCAACTCTTGAAATAACCTCGATAGAAACTTTATCTTGATACCTAAAAGCCAATCATTTCTTAAATTCATTCATGATTGTTTGATAACCCTATCCTTACCCTAAAGCTTGATACCCTGTTATATCTTGAGTTGATGATCACTTTCTTTATATTTTAACACCTCTATCCTATTTGGAACTAGTGATGCTTATCTTCTTGATGTTCTAATACCTATACCTTGTCTACAACCATTGCTTTAAGCCTAGTTTGACATTACTCTTTCATATTATCCAATAGCCTTGCTCAATTTCCTTGTCAAAGTTCTTGTTTATGGAAACCTCTCAATTTCCCTAATATATTAAAGTCTAGTGGATCATGGCCCTGAGATTTAGTGTCATATTTCCAGTGTTTCAAGTTGATCTATAATCCCTTGATAAAAATGTTTACAGTCAAAAGAGATTTTGTCATAAATCGGCATCAGTTTTTAAAATGATTAAAATGTGGATTTTTCAGTCCCAAAGGGGGATAAATGTTTTCTTTGAATGGTGGATCTGGACTGAGACGCGAGTCCTTTCCACACTTATATTAGGCTTAAAAGTTTCCTAGGGATTCCCATTAATGTTTTAGAACCCAGCGAGGTTCGGGATTACTTTGCGGCTGATCACCGGCTGTAATCTGTAGCGTCATAAAATGATTTTGATTAAGACATGATTTTAAAATTGTTTTGATGCAAGCAAAATGATGCCATCTCACATAGTTTTTATCTCTCATTACCTTTGGTTATGTCTTTCCATTATCATTCTTAAAAGTATATCTCAATTTATGTTTTGTGTCGTACTGTTAGCACTTGTTGAGCATTTGGCTCACTTCTTGCTGTACCCTGATATTACAGCTAGCAGCTATGGTTAGATTCAAGCAGACTGCCCGTAAGACCTGTGATGCTGATGCTTATGTTCGAGCGCAGGTAGAATAAGTAATAATAGTTGTGTGAGGACTCGGTATTTGTAATCAGATGTAATAGTTGGTAGTGTTGGGCTGTTCCAAACCCTAAACTGTAAGATCTTGGAGTTGGTTGTGTATTCTTCTTTTAAAATATTGTAATAGCTATATTTATTTTGCTGTTTAAGTTGGGGGTGTGACAATTTTTATTATAAAATTTTGATTTTAATATCTGAAAATTCCAAAAATTAGTATTTTAATTCCAAAAATTATAATTAATTCAAAAATAAATCTGAATTAATTAGTTAATTAATTTCAGTTAATTTTTAATTGATTAATTAGTCAATTAATTTGAAAATTAATTGATTAATTGATTTAATTAATTATTAATTGATTTTTATTAATTATTTAATTATATTTAAATATTTAAAAATGATTTAAAAATTCCGAAAAATAGTTTCGAGCTTTAAAATATTATTTTAAATTATTTTCAAGGCTCGATAATTATTATAAAATTATTTTGAAGCCAGAATTGGCCAACCAAACCCTGTTTACTACTTTGAAATTGATTCAACGATATGTTTTAATTCCGAAAAATGTTTTAAGAATCATTTTAAATATCCAAAAGCTTGTTTATGACCCGAGACTTCTTTATAAACATTATATCAATGATTATGTTATGTGTTATGTGCTATATTTGACATGATTGGTTAACTGTCGGTCTATGTATTCGATGTTACTTGTTTATTGTGTAACTTTCAATCCGTTAATCGGATTTGGGTGAAACGAATGGTAGATAGAAGTATGTGTCGAATAGAATTGTGCGAGTTAAATATTGATAGATGCTTATGATATGTGAGCAGAAGAGGCAAGGCGTAGGAAAGGGAAACAAATAGTCGAAGAGTAAGACAGTGGTGATTGAAAGCGAATGCAGTATAGTAAGCTAGTACCAGGCAAGTGTTCTGAACTTTCTCGAGATATTGTAGTGATTGATAGTCCTGTTTTATATTAAAAGTGCTTTGAAGCACTGAACCCTAAACCCTGGTTCCAGTTATTGATCTTGAGCCGTAAACCTTATTCTTTCTAAACCATTGATTGTTGTGCACCCAGATACGATACTGCTCCACAAATACATACAAATTAAATATCAAACACTGAACCTGATTGCTTACACACTCAAACCATTGTATCCTATACTTTGAAAGGCCAAATCCTTGAAATATTATTTCCTTTGCTATCCAATTCTTTCATTACCTAGCATCCATGCTTTGAAACTGCCATATTGATCCCTATGCAGATTGAAACCATTTTCATTATTGAACATCCAATGTTGTTAATGATGCTGCTTATTATTTATTACTGCTTATTCTGTTATTATGTTAGAATTGGATTGTTTTTATAAAATTGTGGACCAGATTCGTGGTCAGACCATATAATGGTCAAGTTAGGCCAATGTGTGCCTTGGATCCAGTAGTTAGAGCAATGCTGTGTGCTTTGCTCGGGGTTAGTGCGTGACTGATCAGCAGCCTAACCTTGATTTTTAAAATGAAAGTATAATATCCAATTCTAAATCATAATTCATTGTTCACTTGATATCGTAACCATTTTCACCTGATGATCGTTATTCTCAGTTTTGTCATTGTGACTTGCTGAGCTAGTTAGCTCATTTGTGCGATATTGTTTATGTTCTTTTCCAGTTAAGAAGGAACAGGTTGGTAACGAGGATCCCCAGTCTAGCGTGAGACCTAGGGGTTCAGGTTGATCAAGCTAAGCTAGTAGGCTTCTTTTGGGATAATTTGAGTTTGTAAAAGTTTGTAATAATGTTTAATACTCAGTGTTGAGTTGGAATAGTTGGGATTTGAACGGTTTGTAATATAAGTGTGTGTTTGGCTTGTGTGCATACTTTAACCTGTTGCGGTCCGTGGTAGTTGGTAAGTAGGGTTACTGCATATTATTATTATCTTTATCATTGTTATAAGTAGGTTATTAATAAGGTGTGTGTGTGTGGACCCCAAACTTCTGACCCAGGTTTGGAGGGCGGCACAACAGCTGCTTATAACAATTGAACTTCTAAGACTACAGAGAAATGCTAAGAATCCTGCTTACAAATGTTTCTCTGCTTTCTTGCTTAGATCGATAGTGTCTTAGTTGCTACTTCTTGGTTTATATATCACCAAGTTTACAAAATAATAAGACAAGATAATAAAACAAAAACTATCTAGTCTATTACAATGCTACTTCATTACTCTATTCTAGCATCTTTGAATACCTTCATAATAGCATGGAAATGGCAATGCTTCTTTGTTCTCGAAAACCTAGTTGAATAGGCTGCCACATTCCATTTACATCCACTCGATGGATGTGACTGTGTTGTCACTGTCAACAGATATTTGAATTATTTATCCGTCTGGTTCATGATCATCCGTCGAGTTATTGATCATCCGTCGGGTTGTCTATTTGATCATCCGTCGACTTCATTGTAGGTTATCTGTCGGGTAGCAAACTGGCACTTGACTTCATTTCATTTATGAAGAAGTGCAAGACATCATCTATGTACAATTAATCAACATATTCTGCATATCTAGTTAAAGTCAACATGACTTGAATACTACTTACAGAATCTATACAATAATGAATGCAAAAATGTGCTACAGACTTATTATTACATAAGCTACTCACTCGATGTCATCATCCGTCGGGACTATAATGAGTCATCCGTCGGGACTATAAATCTTATCCGTCGAGTGCTACATTATTTTACTAAGTAAAATCTACTAAGATGTTTTGTTCATGAAAATCATCAAGTACACAACATATACACAACAGTTCTTATATTCGATTTGATTGTGCTAAACACTGTATCCAACCCCCTTCTATAGTGTGTGTGACCTAACAAGTGGTATCAGAGCCTTCTGTTAACACACAAACAGTTTAAGATCCAAAATCAATCATGTCTGAAGAAGAAACTCCAACCAAGCCCACCAAAACCGAAGAACCTCCAAAAACCGTAACTCATAGTCGATATGAGACTATAAGAGTTCCCATATTGAAACCTTCTGAGTATTCCATATGGAAAGTGAAGATGACTATGTTTCTGGAAGCTACAGATCCAGAATATCTCGACAGGATTTATGAAGGACCACATATGCCAACCAAAGTCTCCGTGGAAGTTGTAGGTCAGCCAGCAAAGTCTGTACCAAAGGAGAAAAGTGATTACACTGCTGAAGATATCTCATCGATTGCAAAGGATGCAAAGGTAAGACACTTGCTGCAGAGTGCCATTGATAATATCATGTCAAACTGGGTAATTAACTGCAAGACTGCAAAAGAGATATGGGATGCTTTGGAAACAAGATGTCAGGGAACTGATTCAATCAAGAAGAACAGGAAGACGATACTTACTCAAGAGTATGAGCACTTTGACTCAAAGCCTGATGAGTCATTAACTGATTTATATGACAGATTTGTCAAACTCTTGAATGATTTGTCACTAGTTGACAAAGAGTATGATATTGAAGATTCAAATCTTAAATTCCTGTTAGCTCTTCCTGAAAGATGGGATTTGAAGGCCACAATAATAAGAGACAACTATAATCTTGATGAAACAACTCTTGATGAAATTTATGGGATGTTCAAGACTCATGAACTTGAGATGGAACAAAGAAGCAAGAGGAATGGAAGAAAGTCAAGGACAGTTGCCTTTGTGGCTGAGGAGGAAAGTCCCAAAGAAGCTACCTCAAGGAAAGGCAAGGGAAAGGCTCTCATCACAAAGTCTGATACTGAGTCATCAAGTTCTGATAGTGATGATGACTCAGAAACTGAAAGTATACCTGAGATGGACCCTGATGAGGAGATGATGAAGCTCTGTGCTCTTATGGTGAAAGGGATCACAAAGATTGCATACAGGAAATTCAGGAGAGGAAAGAAGTTTTCCAGGAAAGGTGCAAGTTCTGATAAGAAAGGTTTCAGAAAATCTGAAGGAAAAGTAGGAAAATCTGACAGAGGAGATTACTCAAATGTTAAATGCTACAACTGTGGTGAGAAATGCCACATATCTCCAGATTGCAGAAAAGGGAAAAGTGACAAAGGAAAGGCTCTTGTTACAAAGAAGAAAAGCTGGTCAGATGCTTCAGATTCTGAGGATGAGGAAAACTATGCCTAGATGGCAAATGCTGATAGCAGTTCTGATACTGCTGACTTAAAGGTACCTCAAACTATTTATGCCTTTCATACTGATGATATTACTGAGTTGAGAAGATATCTTAAGACCATGTTCATTAGTTATAAAGATCAAACTTTAACATGTGAAAGATTAACTTCTGAAAATCTTTCTTACAAAAAGAGGAATGATTATTTAGAAAAGAGTTAGTCATGTTCCATCAAACTCAGAAAGATAGAGATGATGCCTTTTATGTTAGGGATGAAGTGTTAAAATGAATGAATCTCTAAAAACTGAGTTAGAAAAGGAAAGAGAGATTATCAGGACTTGGACTAACTCTGGTAAAGCAACTCAGGATATTCTTAGTAGTGGAAACTGGAAAGAGGGCTTAGGTTATGGAGATGATAAGAATAATAAGGGAACTATAGAAACTGAGCCTATAGTTGTTACACAAAAACCAAAGGTAAATCCTGTTAAGTTTGTAACTGCAAAGTCTGATATTGATAAATCAGAAGTTAAGGAGAAAGTAACTTCTAACAAACCTAAACAGGATAAGCCAACTGAAGTTAACATAGGCTTAATGACTAAGAAGCAGCTTAAGCATAAGCTGAAAGATGTTAAGAATGTAAATAAGGTAAAGCCACCTAGGAAAAATAGGAATGGAAAGGAAGGTGTGAACAAAAGTAACAATTATAAGCCTGTTCCTAATGCTCCTAGAAAAACATGTCATAACTGTGGAAATTCTAACCATCTGGCTTCTTTTTGCAGGAAGAATAAGAATATAAACTCCTTACCTTCAAAATCAGGAGTTAAGAGTCAGTATGTTAGATATAAGCCACAAAATCCTTATTTTCATTGTGATAGTTTATGGCATTCCATTTATACTTGTAAGGAATATCATAGTCTGTACTGTGATTATTATCAAATAAAACCCTCTATATAGAAAGTTAGCATTATTCCTTCTAGTATAAGTTCTGATGCAAAGTTTGATATTGCAAATTCTGATAATAAAACTGTTAACATAAACTCTGATGCTAAATCCGCTGCAAATGTTAACAAACTTAAAAAGGCCAAGGGATCCAAGCAAGTCTGGGTCCTTAAAACTAATCATTAGTGGTCTTTGTGATTGCAGGGCAACAGGAAGAACATCCTAGTTCTGGACAGTGGATGTTCAGGACATATGACTGGATATAAAGCCCTGCTATCAGACTTTGTGGAGAAAGCTGGCCCAGGTGTTTCTTATGGAGATGGCAACATTGGAAAAACTCTGGGATATGGCAATATCAATCTTGGGAATGTCATCATTGAAAAAGTAGCTCTGGTCTCAGGACTTAAACACAATCTGCTGAGTGTGAGTCAATTCTGTGATAGAGGTTATCATGTGGATTTCTTTGAAGAACACTGTGAAGTTGTAAGCAAATCTACAGGCAAAGTTATTCTGAAAGGATACAGGCATGGTAACATTTATGAAGCCAAGATTTCAACAAGTACTGATGGTTCTGCAATCTGTCTGTTGAGCAGAGCATCAATTGAAGAAAGCTGGGATTGGCACAAGAAACTCTCTCATTTAAATTTTAACAATATTAATGAACTAGTCAAGAAAGATCTTGTGAGAGGATTGCTAAAATCAGTATTTGCTCCTGATGGCCTTTGTCAAAGGAAAAATAAAGAAAATCTTCATTCAAGAGCAAGACTGAATCATCAATTCTTGAGCCTTATCACCTACTACATGTTGATCTATTTGGTCCAGTTAATGTCATGTATATTGCAAAGAAGAAATATGTTATGGTCATAGTGGATGAGTTCACCAGATACACATGGGTGTATTTCTTGCACACAAAAAGTGAAACTGCATCTATCTTGATTGATTATGGAATAAAGCAGGAATTTGATTATGGCACTGAGTTCAATAATTTGATTATGGAAGAGTTCTGTAAAGACCATGGAATAAAGCAGGAATTTTCTGCTCCTGGAACTCCACAGCAAAATGGAGTTGTTGAAAGAAAGAATAGAACTCTTATTGAAGCTGCACGAACTATGCTTGATGAAGTAAAGTTGCCAACCTACTTTTGGGCTGAAGCTATGCAGACTGCTTGTTTTACTCAGAATGCAACACTCATTAACAAGCATGGAAAAACACCATATGAGATGGTGAAGAAAAAGAAGCCAAATCTGAAGTATTTTCATGTATTTGTATGCAAGTGTTTTGTTCTTAAGACTCATCCCGAACAGCTATTCAAATTTGATCTAAAAGCTGATGAAGGAATTTTAATTGTATATCCACTTTCTACAAAAGCCTTCAGAGTCTACAATTTAAGAACAAGGGTTGTCATGGAATCTATCAATGTCTCTTTTGATGATAAGAAGATTACTGGACTTGAAGATTTCAATGATCATGATCAGCTGAGATTCGAAAATGAAGTTTTAAATTCTGATTCTGTAAATCCTGATACTACAACCTCTGATGGATTAAACTCTGATGTTATTGAAACTGTGGTGACTACGCCTAAAGAAAATGCACCCGTGCAGGGGGAGCATACTGAAGATCCAACGACATCTCAAAAAGCATCAGAACCTACAACAGGCTCTTCAAGTTCTGATGGGCCAAGTTCTGATAATTCTGGAAACTCAAATGTTGATGGAGACATCATGGATCATGGGGGAGCATCCAGTTCTAGAGAAAACCTTCCATCTGCAAGGAAGTGGACTAAAGCACATACACCTGACTTAATTATTGGAAATCTTGATGCAGGTGTCAGAACTAGAACAGCTACATCAAATGACTGCCTTTATCATTCTTTTCTTTCTCAGACTGAACCAAAGAAAGTGGAAGAAGCTCTTCAAGATGCTGATTGGGTGCAAGAAATGCAAGAAGAGTTAAATGAATTTGAAAGAAATAAAGTCTGGACCCTAGTGCCAAGACCAAGGAACAGATCAGTTATTGGTACAAAATGGGTATTCAGAAACAAAACTGACAATGACGGCATAATTACAAGGAACAAAGCAAGGCTGGTTGCAAAAGGATACTCTCAACAAGAGGGAATTGATTATGATGAAATATTTGCACCAGTTGCTAGATTGGAAGCCATAAGGATATTTTTGGCTTATGCTGCTCACAAGAAGTTTAAAGTCTTTCAAATGGATGTGAAAAGTGCTTTTCTTAATGGAGAATCGGGAGAGGAAGTATATGTTGAGCAACCTTCAGGCTTTGTAGATCCCAAATTTCCAAATCATGTCTACAGGCTTGATAAAGCACTTTATGGCCTTAAGCAAGCTCCAAGAGCATGGTATGAGACTTTAGCTCAGTTTCTTCTGGAAAGTGGATTTAACAGAGGAACTATTGACAAAATATTGTTCTACCTCAACCATGGAAAGGACTTACTTTTGGTGCAAATATATGTTGATGATATCATTTTTGGTTCTACAAATGACAGACTATGTAAGAAGTTTGCCAAACTGATGCAGTCAAGATATCAAATGAGTATGATGGGAGAATTTAACTATTTTCCTGGGCCTTCAAGTCAAGCAAAATGAAGAAGGAACTTTTATTTGTCAATCTAAGTACACCAAAAATTTGTTGAAGAAATTTGGAATGCAGGATTGTTCAAGTGCATCCACTCTTATGGCCACTGCAACTAAGTTGGATAAGGATACTGGTAAATCAGTAGATATTACTGATTACAGAGGTATGATTGGCTCACTACTCCATCTAACTGCGAGTAAACCTGATATCATGTATTCTACCTATCTTTGTGCAAGATTTCAAGCAGATCCAAGAGAACCTCACTTAACAGCTGTGAAAAGAATTTTCAAGTACCTTACGGGTACAGCTGATCTGGGATTGTGGTATCCTAGAGGATCAGATTTTAAGCTATTAGGTTACTCAGATGCAGATTTTACAGAATGCAAAATTGACAGGAAAAGCACAAGTGGAAGCTGCCAATTTCTTGGAGGCAGATTGGTTTCTTGGTTTAGCAAGAAACAGAAGTCAATTTCCATATCAACTACAGAAGCAGAATACATTGCTGCAGGAAGTTGTTGTCCACAGATTCTTTGGATGAAGAATCAATGACTGGATTATGGGTTAGAATTTTCTAAAATCCCTATTAACTGTGATAATCAGAGTGCTATTGCTATGACAGGTAATCCAGTTCAGCACTCAATGACAAAGCATGTCAGCATTAGGTACCACTTCATAAGGGAACATGTGGATGAAGGTACAGTGGAATTGCATTTTGTTCCCACAGATCAACAACTAACAGTTATCTTCACAAAACCACTGTGTGAAGCTACTTTTACAAGATTGGTAAATGAACTTGGAATGGTTTCTGGTTCTTTCTCTAAATCTGCTTAGTTTATGTTCTGATACATCAGACTTTATGATCAGTATTTACAGATATTACTATCTTATATATTCTGTGCTTAAATTGAAAATTACTTAAGTACTGATTGTTGTCTGATGTGAATTTCTAAACTCTGATAGTGATATGAATATTTCTGTGACAATTTAATCCAATGAGGATAACTGTGCTAGATGCTGACCTAGTAGTCTTTAATATACTAAAGATCCCATGTTTGAAGTAATTATTTATGTAGAAATCTTTTAACACAAGAAAATTCTGATATTGAGCTTAGTTAAGTTTACTTTGTGTATCTTATTACTAATTCAAAAACTAGAATAGTGCTTCTTATCTGTTAAGTTTTGATGTTAGTAAATCTGGTGAATGTACTAAGTGCTGATAAGCCTCACTTATCAAAAGAAAAAGAAAAGAAATAAAAATTAGGTACTCCTTTGAGATCTAGAGTAAAAATGTGGAAGGGAAGACCCAAGTGCATTGCTGGTATTAAGTAATATGCATTAGAAAAGCAAAATAAAATTTTCTTGGTGACTTTTCACACTCTATGATTATTGGAGAAATACTCTGATAACAGCATAAATTCTGATAAGCAGTCGTGACTCACTTACACTGAGAAGCCACTGTAAAATAGGATTTCAAAAGATGTATAAAATGAGCACAAAACAGTTGAGGTGGACTCATGCATGAACTCATTCAATATTAGGCTTCAGAATAATGACAGATTGTGAGCAAAGTTCTTAGTTATGCCTTATTTCTAAGATGTACTGAAGTGAATCAGACTTTACTCTTTGTCTGATATTTAACTTAATGCACATACATACACTCCATATGAATGATGAAAATTACTGTGGTGATAAATGTTGTTTTAGATGAACAGTTTATGTGTCAGATTGCATAAATTCTGAGGACAAGTTCTGATGGAAATTCTGATGAAACCATATCAGTATTTGTGTGAAGAATTTCAGGAATACACATTCACTTTTCGAGTTAAGGAGCCATATTCTGATGACTTTTAAATCCTCATAATAATCAAGTTTTGATGCTGACGTGATAGTATTTATTTACTTGGTTTATTTTTGGTCATTACTTGAACGATAATATTTTTATAGAATATTGGTTAATGTGTGATAAAACAGTCATAATCATTATGGGTTAGTGGTTAGCGTGTATGTCTTGAAAAAAATGCATGCGCACAGTAATTATTATTATATCCCGTGCCCATTAACTTTGGCTTTAGATCTTTTACTAACTGTTATTGCAATCATCTGATATATTAATGAAATTTTCTTTAAATTGCAAGATTTGTTCTTGTTTCTCAAATTATGTGACTGTGCATATTTAATTTCAATTTATTAATCTTTACTTCATCGAATTTTAATTTTATGTTGTGATGAATATTTTGATTAAATTCTGTTGATTTGAGAAAACAACTGAGGAACAGGTTCCAATATCAGAACCTGTTATTGTAGAAGCTGAGAAGGTTTCTTCCCAGAAAGATACTGTAACTGGGAGTTCTAGGCCCCTCAAAAGGCTTAGAAAATTAAATTTTGATGATAAGCTCTTACAGTGTCTCCACCTTTGAGGAAATTAAAGAAACAGAGAGCTCATAGGGACATAGTTGAGTCAGATTCAGATGTAGTGGAAGCAGCTAAGGAAGGGGATCAGGAATCTCTGATCTCAACAGAACCAATTGTTATTGAATTACTTCCTTCTGCACAACATGAAACTGCTCAAGCTAAAATACCTACACCTCCTATGTCATCTATGGTTGATCCAGTACATACTGAAGAACCAGGTACAAGTGCTGAAATTGATATTCATAACCTGATTGTGCCTGAGGTTTTGTACTTGGAAGCTCCACCAATTTAACTCACTCCACCAACAACATCACTTTTGAATATTGATTAGAACCTGGTTGCAGATCAGAATTTAGAGGAAAATGTTGAAGCATCTATAGCCTCACATACTGCTATTTTATCAGAGGATGTTGATACTGCAGAATCTACAAGTTCTGATGTTGCTAATGAAGAAACTACTGGTGAAGCTGCTGCTAATTTAGATGCTGATGCAGCTGGTCCATCAGGACATACACCTCAACAAACAATTCATAAAGCTGATTTAGTCAAGAAGTTTGTTACAGGGGAAGCACCAGTACCTTGGAGTGAAACTCCTAGAGGAAAGGAGTGGACTAAAGAATGGAACTCAGTTAGTTTTGTTCCTTCTGAAAAGATTCTTGCTGAGCATCTTGCAAAAGCTGATGAAATGCTGATAAATGATGATTTCAAGGCACATCTGAGAGTTACTGCATTGAGTACAAGGCACCTTCAAGGTCAACACTCAATAACTCATGACAAGGTGAATAAAATTCAAGAAAACTTGATCCAGCAAGATATGAATGTGGAACTTGAAAAGAACAGATTTTTCAAGCCAGCCTTTGACAGAATTGCCTACATTGAGAAAACTCAGGAGAAGCAACAAGCTCAAATTGAAGAAATTCTGAAGAATCAAGCTTCTCACCAAAATCAACTCAATGAGATCTAATCCTCAGTGGAATTGTCTTGTCTCTCTTCTATTACCTGCTGATGCCAAAAAGGGGGAGAAAGCTGATGAAATGTTGATAAATGATGATTTCAAGGCACAGCTGAGAGTTACGCATTGAGTACAAGGCACCTTCAAGGTCAACACTCAATAACTCATGACAAGGTGAATAAAATTTAAGAAAACTTGATCCAGCAAGATATGAATGTGAAACTGAAAAGAACAGATTTTTCAAGCCAGCCTTTGACAGAATTGCCTACATTGAGAAAACTCAGGAGAAGCAACAAGCTCAAATTGAAGAAATTCTGAAGAATCAGCTTCTCACCAAAATCAACTCAATGAGATCCAATCCTCAGTGGAATTGCTTGTCTCTCTTCTATTACCTGCTGATGCCAAAAAGGGGGAGAAAGTGATTAAGTCCAAATGCAAATCTATTCAGACACTGAAAGGAAAGGATGATGGAAATGATGACCAGGGAAACTCTGATAAGGGTAGAGGTCCAAGGTCAAGGCAAAGGACTTTCGTCAAGTAAAGCTAGAATTACAAGTCAAGGAACAAATTCTGATACTGGGAGAAGAATAAGTTCTGATACTGGTAAAATGATAAGTTCTGGTGAATATCTAGAACTTGATGAAGAAATTTCAAAGCAGTTATTTCTTAAAGAAAATCCAGGAATGGACTTTTGAGAGTCTAAAGGACGAAGAAGCTAGACTCAAAGCAGAAGGTGTCAAGACAAAATATGAAGCTTCTGTTGTTGAAAAGAAATTTCCAAAGCCTAAGGGTATTGTGATAAAAGAAAGAACAAGTTTGAGGCAACACAAGGCCAAATCACAAATAGAAATTGATCCAAGGTCCAAGGGCAAAGAAAAAGTTGATGAACCTGTAAAGGTTTATATGACAGTCATGGATGAAGAAATAATTGATGATGAAGCAGATGCTAATCTTACTCTGATGCATAAGAAGATTTTTCAAGCAACCTCTGACATGGCTCATGTTGTTCAGAGTCAAGATACAGTAAGTTCTGATATGACAGAGAAGCAAGTAACCTCTGACATAGCTCAAGTTGGCTTGATATCAGAAGATAAGGAAAAGGAAACCTATGATATTGCTCATGTTAAACCTTCAAAGATACTCCTACCAGGATTCACCAAAGCTAAACAGACTCAACCTTTGAAGACTGCAACAAGTGTTTTGAAACAAGAGTTGTTATAGGAAAGGAAGCAAGAGATAAATCTTGGTTGGTAGTTCTGATGAAAGAAGAGTACATAACACTACCAATGATCCAACTTCCTTAAGTGAACCAGGTGTTGGAGCAACTCCTGAAAGATTTGAATCGACTTGAATCTGTACAAATGGTTTACCATACCTTCTTGAAAGAACATATCTTGTTTATATTTTATGACAGATGGAAGGGTATACCAGATTAAGAAAAATGCTATGCCACTGAAGTATTTTGAGGAACTGGAACATGTTCTATTCCTACTTCAAGTGAAAGACAAATTAACTGATAGTGCTGCAGAATATTTAAAGTCTCAAATTCAAAGACAGAAGAAGCTTTATTCTGTAAAGTCTGACAGCACATACTGTCCCAAGTACAGATATCACAAAGGTGATATTGTCGATATGAAGCCTAACTCTGCTAGGATTTTAACTACTTTTCTGGGTTATAAGGCTGTGGAATTCAATCTAGAGTCTGACAAGGCATATCCGAATAGACTAGATCAGGAGATAAGAAAAGCTAAGATAAATGATCTCAGAGCAGCTATTTTTTAAACTGGAGAAGATACAGCTGATTGATAAATGCTAAAAGGAGGATGGTCAATGAACTTGAATATGCAGAGAGATGTTTGTTGAAGAACTATCTCAGGACAACTCCTGATATCAAAGAGATCAGAAGAAATTGAAAGTTGAAGCCAAGTCAAAGATCTACAACTACTTAAATTCTGAAGTTTATACAGACTGAAGCTGTTATCAAAAGTTAAAGATGGTAAAGCTGAAAGGACTGTAAGTTGTAGTTATCTAGTCAAATTCTCATGCATTTGTACTTAATATTTTTGACATCATCAAATATCTGTTGAACTTGTATATTATGCTAATTTACAAGTTGGGGGAGATTGTTAGATATATTTGATAATGTTCATGTGTTATATGATTTGTGTTTAGTTTTCAGATCTTACCTAACAGGACAAATCAGTATTTAACTGGAAATCAGCAGTTATACTGAAGACAGAACTTATGATATCAGAACTTAAGTTATCAGAACTTAAGTTCAGAAGATATTTATCAGGAGATAATATCAGGACTTAAGATGACTTTCAGATAAGGCAGGCGGCTGATTGAAAGGAAAGAAGATCGAGACTAAGACAGAAAGAATTGTGCATAAAGAATGAATTCTATGAAGAATAGAATACTTGGAAAAAAAGATAACTAGTTGATATATTTTAGGAAGCAGAATTATATTCCATATCAATTAGAATATTATCTTGTAACTGTGTAGTATATAAACACAGGCATAGAGTTTACACTATAAGTGTTACGATTATCGAAGTTATTATTCTTTGTAACTCTAGCAGCTCTCGTGATAATTTGTTCATCACTGAGAGAGGACAGTTCCATATTGTAACAGAGTTTATTGTATTGAATAAAATCTATTTTCTGTTACTTAAGTTCTTATATTCGATTTGATTGTGCTAAACACTGTATTTAACCCCCTTCTATAGTGTGTGTGACCTAACAGTATTAGATTCAGATTCAGATTATGAATCAGATGTTGCAGATTCTCTGAAATCTGGGTTTGGTGTCCGATTTTTGTGAATGAATACTCTATCCGATAGGTAATAGAGCGTCTGAACAAAACTGATAGCTAAGGCTATCATTGACTCGTCTTTAAGGTGTTTGACATCATTTACTGCCTGTAAACAGGGATTTTTGTCATATTTTGTTTTTATGATTAGATCATGATGGGTATGATATGTTAAGATCATATAATGTGTTCTAACATGTTCTTATGTGTTAATTGAGCATGGTGGATGGTTTAGTCTTATGACCTTAGGTTAATGGTTTTGGTTTTTTAAATACGGCTTGCATGTCGTTTGATCTTGGAATTATTAAATCTCAAATGTAACTCGAGTTCTTCTTGTAAGTTCATTAGATTAGATTTTATATTTCATTATTATATGTACATGAAGACATGAAGATTTAAATATCAAGGAAGGGTAATCCCACATGGAGGCCATCTAAGGAAGCAATACAAGGAAGAGACAACTCAAGAAGAAGACATGTGATAGTTAGCTTATATTTATTTTTCACCTTAGATTGACCTAGATCTTTGTCATTAGCTGATGAAGATCATGTAGGATGAAGCCATAACCACCCGTTTACT